>NW_026870564.1:0-83305 GCF_963576545.1 Limanda limanda
GGAGAAGCTCAAGGATGGTACCGGGTACCGATCGATGCGCGCTACCCCATTTAGTGGGGGTAGAGCCTACTTGCAAGTCTCTCCGACCTTCACAAAAAAAGTTATTCAAGAATATCTCTTTCTCCTATGTGCTTTCATCCCTAACCCTAACCCTAACCCTTCCGAAAGTCGGAGAAGCTCAAGGATGGTACCGATCGATGCGCGCAACCCCATTTAGTGGGGGTAGAGCCTACTTGCAAGTCTCTCCGACCTTCACAAAAAAAGTTATTCAAGAATATCTCCTCAGATTTGGGGGAATTTCGTCGGTCGACCTCTTCCGAAGGTCGTACAAGCTCGGGGATGGTACCAATCGATCTGCAGGACCCAAATTAGTCCAGATGCAACCACTTTCCAAGTCTCTCCGACCTTCACAAAAAAAGTTATTCAAGAATATCTCTTTCTCCTATGTGCTTTCATCCCTAACCCTAACCCTAACCCTTCCGAAAGTCGGAGAAGCTCAAGGATGGTACCGATCGATGCGCGCTACCCCATTTAGTGGGGGTAGAGCCTACTTGCAAGTCTCTCCGACCTTCACAAAAAAAGTTATTCAAGAATATCTCTTTCTCCTATGTGCTTTCATCCCTAACCCTAACCCTAACCCTTCCGAAAGTCGGAGAAGCTCAAGGATGGTACCGATCGATGCGCGCTACCCCATTTAGTGGGGGTAGAGCCTACTTGCAAGTCTCTCCGACCTTCACAAAAAAAGTTATTCAAGAATATCTCTTTCTCCTATGTGCTTTCATCCCTAACCCTAACCCTAACCCTTCCGAAAGTCGGAGAAGCTCAAGGATGGTACCGATCGATGCGCGCAACCCCATTTAGTGGGGGTAGAGCCTACTTGCAAGTCTCTCCGACCTTCACAAAAAAAGTAATTCAAGAATATCTCCTCAGATTTGGGGGAATTTCGTCGGTCGACCTCTTCCGAAGGTCGTACAAGCTCGGGGATGGTACCAATCGATCCGCAGGACCCAAATTAGTCCAGATGCAACCACTTTCCAAGTCTCTCCGACCTTCACAAAAAAAGTTATTCAAGAATATCTCTTTCTCCTATGTGCTTTCATCCCTAACCCTAACCCTAACCCTTCCGAAAGTCGGAGAAGCTCAAGGATGGTACCGATCGATGCGCGCTACCCCATTTAGTGGGGGTAGAGCCTACTTGCAAGTCTCTCCGACCTTCACAAAAAAAGTTATTCAAGAATATCTCTTTCTCCTATGTGCTTTCATCCCTAACCCTAACCCTAACCCTTCCGAAAGTCGGAGAAGCTCAAGGATGGTACCGATCGATGCGCGCAACCCCTTTTAGTGGGGGTAGAGCCTACTTGCAAGTCTCTCCGACCTTCACAAAAAAAGTTATTCAAGAATATCTCCTCAGATTTGGGGGAATTTCGTCGGTCGACCTCTTCCGAAGGTCGTACAAGCTCGGGGATGGTACCAATCGATCCGCAGGACCCAAATTAGTCCAGATGCAACCACTTTCCAAGTCTCTCCGACCTTCACAAAAAAAGTTATTCAAGAATATCTCTTTCTCCTATGTGCTTTCATCCCTAACCCTAACCCTTCCGAAAGTCGGAGAAGCTCAAGGATGGTACCGATCGATGCGCGCTACCCCATTTAGTGGGGGTAGAGCCTACTTGCAAGTCTCTCCGACCTTCACAAAAAAAGTTATTCAAGAATATCTCTTTCTCCTATGTGCTTTCATCCTAACCCTAACCCTAACCCTTCCGAAAGTCGGAGAAGCTCAAGGATGGTACCGATCGATGCGCGCAACCCCATTTAGTGGGGGTAGAGCCTACTTGCAAGTCTCTCCGACCTTCACAAAAAAAGTTATTCAAGAATATCTCCTCAGATTTGGGGGAATTTCGTCGGTCGACCTCTTCCGAAGGTCGTACAAGCTCGGGGATGGTACCAATCGATCGCAGGACCCAAATTAGTCCAGATGCAACCACTTCCAAGTTCTCCGACCAAAAAAGTTATTCAAGAATATCTCTTTCTCCTATGTGCTTTCATCCCTAACCCTAACCCTAACCCTTCCGAAAGTCGGAGAAGCTCAAGGATGGTACCGATCGATGCGCGCTACCCCATTTAGTGGGGGTAGAGCCTACTTGCAAGTCTGTCCGACCTTCACAAAAAAAGTTATTCAAGAATATCTCTTTCTCCTATGTGCTTTCATCCCTAACCCTAACCCTAACCCTTCCGAAAGTCGGAGAAGCTCAAGGATGGTACCGATCGATGCGCGCTACCCCATTTAGTGGGGGTAGAGCCTACTTGCAAGTCTCTCCGACCTTCACAAAAAAAGTTATTCAAGAATATCTCCTCAGATTTGGGGGAATTTCGTCGGTCGACCTCTTCCGAAGGTCGTACAAGCTCGGGGATGGTACCAATCGATCCGCAGGACACAAATTAGTCCAGATGCAACCACTTTCCAAGTCTCTCCGACCTTCACAAAAAAAGTTATTCAAGAATATCTCTTTCTCCTATGTGCTTTCATCCCTAACCCTAACCCTAACCCTTCCGAAAGTCGGAGAAGCTCAAGGATGGTACCGATCGATGCGCGCTACCCCATTTAGTGGGGGTAGAGCCTACTTGCAAGTCTCTCCGACCTTCACAAAAAAAGTTATTCAAGAATATCTCTTTCTCCTATGTGCTTTCATCCCTAACCCTAACCCTAACCCTTCCGAAAGTCGGAGAAGCTCAAGGATGGTACCGATCGATGCGCGCAACCCCATTTAGTGGGGGTAGAGCCTACTTGCAAGTCTCTCCGACCTTCACAAAAAAAGTTATTCAAGAATATCTCCTCAGATTTGGGGGAATTTCGTCGGTCGACCTCTTCCGAAGGTCGTACAAGCTCGGGGATGGTACCAATCGATCCGCAGGACCCAAATTAGTCCAGATGCAACCACTTTCCAAGTCTCTCCGACCTTCACAAAAAAAGTTATTCAAGAATATCTCTTTCTCCTATGTGCTTTCATCCCTAACCCTAACCCTAACCCTTCCGAAAGTCGGAGAAGCTCAAGGATGGTACCGATCGATGCGCGCTACCCCATTTAGTGGGGGTAGAGCCTACTTGCAAGTCTCTCCGACCTTCACAAAAAAAGTTATTCAAGAATATCTCTTTCTCCTATGTGCTTTCATCCCTAACCCTAACCCTAACCCTTCCGAAAGTCGGAGAAGCTCAAGGATGGTACCGATCGATGCGCGCTACCCCATTTAGTGGGGGTAGAGCCTACTTGCAAGTCTCTCCGACCTTCACAAAAAAAGTTATTCAAGAATATCTCTTTCTCCTATGTGCTTTCATCCCTAACCCTAACCCTAACCCTTCCGAAAGTCGGAGAAGCTCAAGGATGGTACCGATCGATGCGCGCTACCACATTTAGTGGGGGTAGAGCCTACTTGCAAGTCTCTCCGACCTTCACAAAAAAAGTTATTCAAGAATATCTCTTTCTCCTATGTGCTTTCATCCCTAACCCTAACCCTAACCCTTCCGAAAGTCGGAGAAGCTCAAGGATGGTACCGATCGATGCGCGCAACCCCATTTAGTGGGGGTAGAGCCTACTTGCAAGTCTCTCCGACCTTCACAAAAAAAGTTATTCAAGAATATCTCTTTCTCCTATGTGCTTTCATCCCTAACCCTAACCCTAACCCTTCCGAAAGTCGGAGAAGCTCAAGGATGGTACCGATCGATGCGCGCTACCCCATTTAGTGGGGGTAGAGCCTACTTGCAAGTCTCTCCGACCTTCACAAAAAAAGTTATTCAAGAATATCTCCTCAGATTTGGGGGAATTTCGTCGGTCGACCTCTTCCGAAGGTCGTACAAGCTCGGGGATGGTACCAATCGATCCGCAGGACACAAATTAGTCCAGATGCAACCACTTTCCAAGTCTCTCCGACCTTCACAAAAAAAGTTATTCAAGAATATCTCTTTCTCCTATGTGCTTTCATCCCTAACCCTAACCCTAACCCTTCCGAAAGTCGGAGAAGCTCAAGGATGGTACCGATCGATGCGCGCTACCCCATTTAGTGGGGGTAGAGCCTACTTGCAAGTCTCTCCGACCTTCACAAAAAAAGTTATTCAAGAATATCTCTTTCTCCTATGTGCTTTCATCCCTAACCCTAACCCTAACCCTTCCGAAAGTCGGAGAAGCTCAAGGATGGTACCGATCGATGCGCGCAACCCCATTTAGTGGGGGTAGAGCCTACTTGCAAGTCTCTCCGACCTTCACAAAAAAAGTTATTCAAGAATATCTCCTCAGATTTGGGGGAATTTCGTCGGTCGACCTCTTCCGAAGGTCGTACAAGCTCGGGGATGGTACCAATCGATCCGCAGGACCCAAATTAGTCCAGATGCAACCACTTTCCAAGTCTCTCCGACCTTCACAAAAAAAGTTATTCAAGAATATCTCTTTCTCCTATGTGCTTTCATCCCTAACCCTAACCCTAACCCTTCCGAAAGTCGGAGAAGCTCAAGGATGGTACTGATCGATGCGCGCTACCCCATTTAGTGGGGGTAGAGCCTACTTGCAAGTCTCTCCGACCTTCACAAAAAAAGTTATTCAAGAATATCTCTTTCTCCTATGTGCTTTCATCCCTAACCCTAACCCTAACCCTTCCGAAAGTCGGAGAAGCTCAAGGATGGTACCGATCGATGCGCGCTACCCCATTTAGTGGGGGTAGAGCCTACTTGCAAGTCTCTCCGACCTTCACAAAAAAAGTTATTCAAGAATATCTCTTTCTCCTATGTGCTTTCATCCCTAACCCTAACCCTAACCCTTCCGAAAGTCGGAGAAGCTCAAGGATGGTACCGATCGATGCGCGCTACCACATTTAGTGGGGGTAGAGCCTACTTGCAAGTCTCTCCGACCTTCACAAAAAAAGTTATTCAAGAATATCTCTTTCTCCTATGTGCTTTCATCCCTAACCCTAACCCTAACCCTTCCGAAAGTCGGAGAAGCTCAAGGATGGTACCGATCGATGCGCGCAACCCCATTTAGTGGGGGTAGAGCCTACTTGCAAGTCTCTCCGACCTTCACAAAAAAAGTTATTCAAGAATATCTCTTTCTCCTATGTGCTTTCATCCCTAACCCTAACCCTAACCCTTCCGAAAGTCGGAGAAGCTCAAGGATGGTACCGATCGATGCGCGCAACCCCATTTAGTGGGGGTAGAGCCTACTTGCAAGTCTCTCCGACCTTCACAAAAAAAGTAATTCAAGAATATCTCCTCAGATTTGGGGGAATTTCGTCGGTCGACCTCTTCCGAAGGTCGTACAAGCTCGGGGATGGTACCAATCGATCCGCAGGACCCAAATTAGTCCAGATGCAACCACTTTCCAAGTCTCTCCGACCTTCACAAAAAAAGTTATTCAAGAATATCTCTTTCTCCTATGTGCTTTCATCCCTAACCCTAACCCTAACCCTTCCGAAAGTCGGAGAAGCTCAAGGATGGTACCGATCGATGCGCGCTACCCCATTTAGTGGGGGCAGAGCCTACTTGCAAGTCTCTCCGACCTTCACAAAAAAAGTTATTCAAGAATATCTCTTTCTCCTATGTGCTTTCATCCCTAACCCTAACCCTAACCCTTCCGAAAGTCGGAAAAGCTCAAGGATGGTACCGATCGATGCGCGCTACCCCATTTAGTGGGGGTAGAGCCTACTTGCAAGTCTCTCCGACCTTCACAAAAAAAGTTATTCAAGAATATCTCTTTCTCCTATGTGCTTTCATCCCTAACCCTAACCCTAACCCTTCCGAAAGTCGGAGAAGCTCAAGGATGGTACCGATCGATGCGCGCAACCCCATTTAGTGGGGGTAGAGCCTACTTGCAAGTCTCTCCGACCTTCACAAAAAAAGTAATTCAAGAATATCTCCTCAGATTTGGGGGAATTTCGTCGGTCGACCTCTTCCGAAGGTCGTACAAGCTCGGGGATGGTACCAATCGATCCGCAGGACCCAAATTAGTCCAGATGCAACCACTTTCCAAGTCTCTCCGACCTTCACAAAAAAAGTTATTCAAGAATATCTCTTTCTCCTATGTGCTTTCATCCCTAACCCTAACCCTAACCCTTCCGAAAGTCGGAGAAGCTCAAGGATGGTACCGATCGATGCGCGCTACCCCATTTAGTGGGGGCAGAGCCTACTTGCAAGTCTCTCCGACCTTCACAAAAAAAGTTATTCAAGAATATCTCTTTCTCCTATGTGCTTTCATCCCTAACCCTAACCCTAACCCTTCCGAAAGTCGGAAAAGCTCAAGGATGGTACCGATCGATGCGCGCTACCCCATTTAGTGGGGGTAGAGCCTACTTGCAAGTCTCTCCGACCTTCACAAAAAAAGTTATTCAAGAATATCTCTTTCTCCTATGTGCTTTCATCCCTAACCCTAACCCTAACCCTTCCGAAAGTCGGAGAAGCTCAAGGATGGTACCGATCGATGCGCGCAACCCCATTTAGTGGGGGTAGAGCCTACTTGCAAGTCTCTCCGACCTTCACAAAAAAAGTAATTCAAGAATATCTCCTCAGATTTGGGGGAATTTCGTCGGTCGACCTCTTCCGAAGGTCGTACAAGCTCGGGGATGGTACCAATCGATCCGCAGGACCCAAATTAGTCCAGATGCAACCACTTTCCAAGTCTCTCCGACCTTCACAAAAAAAGTTATTCAAGAATATCTCTTTCTCCTATGTGCTTTCATCCCTAACCCTAACCCTAACCCTTCCGAAAGTCGGAGAAGCTCAAGGATGGTACCGATCGATGCGCGCTACCCCATTTAGTGGGGGTAGAGCCTACTTGCAAGTCTCTCCGACCTTCACAAAAAAAGTTATTCAAGAATATCTCTTTCTCCTATGTGCTTTCATCCCTAACCCTAACCCTTCCGAAAGTCGGAGAAGCTCAAGGATGGTACCGATCGATGCGCGCTACCCCATTTAGTGGGGGTAGAGCCTACTTGCAAGTCTCTCAGACCTTCACAAAAAAAGTTATTCAAGAATATCTCCTCAGATTTGGGGGAATTTCGTCGGTCGACCTCTTCCGAAGGTCGTACAAGCTCGGGGATGGTACCAATCGATCCGCAGGACCCAAATTAGTCCAGATGCAACCACTTTCCAAGTCTCTCCGACCTTCACAAAAAAAGTTATTCAAGAATATCTCTTTCTCCTATGTGCTTTCATCCCTAACCCTAACCCTAACCCTTCCGAAAGTCGGAGAAGCTCAAGGATGGTACCGATCGATGCGCGCTACCCCATTTAGTGGGGGCAGAGCCTACTTGCAAGTCTCTCCGACCTTCACAAAAAAAGTTATTCAAGAATATCTCTTTCTCCTATGTGCTTTCATCCCTAACCCTAACCCTAACCCTTCCGAAAGTCGGAGAAGCTCAAGGATGGTACCGATCGATGCGCGCAACCCCATTTAGTGGGGGTAGAGCCTACTTGCAAGTCTCTCCGACCTTCACAAAAAAAGTTATTCAAGAATATCTCCTCAGATTTGGGGGAATTTCGTCGGTCGACCTCTTCCGAAGGTCGTACAAGCTCGGGGATGGTACCAATCGATCCGCAGGACCCAAATTAGTCCAGATGCAACCACTTTCCAAGTCTCTCCGACCTTCACAAAAAAAGTTATTCAAGAATATCTCTTTCTCCTATGTGCTTTCATCCCTAACCCTAACCCTAACCCTTCCGAAAGTCGGAGAAGCTCAAGGATGGTACCGATCGATGCGCGCTACCCCATTTAGTGGGGGTAGAGCCTACTTGCAAGTCTCTCCGACCTTCACAAAAAAAGTTATTCAAGAATATCTCTTTCTCCTATGTGCTTTCATCCCTAACCCTAACCCTAACCCTTCCGAAAGTCGGAGAAGCTCAAGGATGGTACCGATCGATGCGCGCTACCCCATTTAGTGGGGGTAGAGCCTACTTGCAAGTCTCTCCGACCTTCACAAAAAAAGTTATTCAAGAATATCTCTTTCTCCTATGTGCTTTCATCCCTAACCCTAACCCTAACCCTTCCGAAAGTCGGAGAAGCTCAAGGATGGTACCGATCGATGCGCGCTACCACATTTAGTGGGGGTAGAGCCTACTTGCAAGTCTCTCCGACCTTCACAAAAAAAGTTATTCAAGAATATCTCTTTCTCCTATGTGCTTTCATCCCTAACCCTAACCCTAACCCTTCCGAAAGTCGGAGAAGCTCAAGGATGGTACCGATCGATGCGCGCAACCCCATTTAGTGGGGGTAGAGCCTACTTGCAAGTCTCTCCGACCTTCACAAAAAAAGTTATTCAAGAATATCTCTTTCTCCTATGTGCTTTCATCCCTAACCCTAACCCTAACCCTTCCGAAAGTCGGAGAAGCTCAAGGATGGTACCGATCGATGCGCGCAACCCCATTTAGTGGGGGTAGAGCCTACTTGCAAGTCTCTCCGACCTTCACAAAAAAAGTTATTCAAGAATATCTCCTCAGATTTGGGGGAATTTCGTCGGTCGACCTCTTCCGAAGGTCGTACAAGCTCGGGGATGGTACCAATCGATCCGCAGGACCCAAATTAGTCCAGATGCAACCACTTTCCAAGTCTCTCCGACCTTCACAAAAAAAGTTATTCAAGAATATCTCTTTCTCCTATGTGCTTTCATCCCTAACCCTAACCCTAACCCTTCCGAAAGTCGGAGAAGCTCAAGGATGGTACCGATCGATGCGCGCTACCCCATTTAGTGGGGGTAGAGCCTACTTGCAAGTCTCTCCGACCTTCACAAAAAAAGTTATTCAAGAATATCTCTTTCTCCTATGTGCTTTCATCCCTAACCCTAACCCTAACCCTTCCGAAAGTCGGAGAAGCTCAAGGATGGTACCGATCGATGCGCGCTACCCCATTTAGTGGGGGTAGAGCCTACTTGCAAGTCTCTCCGACCTTCACAAAAAAAGTTATTCAAGAATATCTCCTCAGATTTGGGGGAATTTCGTCGGTCGACCTCTTCCGAAGGTCGTACAAGCTCGGGGATGGTACCAATCGATCCGCAGGACCCAAATTAGTCCAGATGCAACCACTTTCCAAGTCTCTCCGACCTTCACAAAAAAAGTTATTCAAGAATATCTCTTTCTCCTATGTGCTTTCATCCCTAACCCTAACCCTAACCCTTCCGAAAGTCGGAGAAGCTCAAGGATGGTACCGATCGATGCGCGCTACCCCATTTAGTGGGGGTAGAGCCTACTTGCAAGTCTCTCCGACCTTCACAAAAAAAGTTATTCAAGAATATCTCTTTCTCCTATGTGCTTTCATCCCTAACCCTAACCCTAACCCTTCCGAAAGTCGGAGAAGCTCAAGGATGGTACCGATCGATGCGCGCAACCCCATTTAGTGGGGGTAGAGCCTACTTGCAAGTCTCTCCGACCTTCACAAAAAAAGTTATTCAAGAATATCTCCTCAGATTTGGGGGAATTTCGTCGGTCGACCTCTTCCGAAGGTCGTACAAGCTCGGGGATGGTACCAATCGATCCGCAGGACCCAAATTAGTCCAGATGCAACCACTTTCCAAGTCTCTCCGACCTTCACAAAAAAAGTTATTCAAGAATATCTCTTTCTCCTATGTGCTTTCATCCCTAACCCTAACCCTAACCCTTCCGAAAGTCGGAGAAGCTCAAGGATGGTACCGATCGATGCGCGCTACCCCATTTAGTGGGGGTAGAGCCTACTTGCAAGTCTCTCCGACCTTCACAAAAAAAGTTATTCAAGAATATCTCTTTCTCCTATGTGCTTTCATCCCTAACCCTAACCCTAACCCTTCCGAAAGTCGGAGAAGCTCAAGGATGGTACCGATCGATGCGCGCTACCCCATTTAGTGGGGGTAGAGCCTACTTGCAAGTCTCTCCGACCTTCACAAAAAAAGTTATTCAAGAATATCTCCTCAGATTTGGGGGAATTTCGTCGGTCGACCTCTTCCGAAGGTCGTACAAGCTCGGGGATGGTACCAATCGATCCGCAGGACCCAAATTAGTCCAGATGCAACCACTTTCCAAGTCTCTCCGACCTTCACAAAAAAAGTTATTCAAGAATATCTCTTTCTCCTATGTGCTTTCATCCCTAACCCTAACCCTAACCCTTCCGAAAGTCGGAGAAGCTCAAGGATGGTACCGATCGATGCGCGCTACCCCATTTAGTGGGGGTAGAGCCTACTTGCAAGTCTGTCCGACCTTCACAAAAAAAGTTATTCAAGAATATCTCTTTCTCCTATGTGCTTTCATCCCTAACCCTAACCCTAACCCTTCCGAAAGTCGGAGAAGCTCAAGGATGGTACCGATCGATGCGCGCTACCCCATTTAGTGGGGGTAGAGCCTACTTGCAAGTCTCTCCGACCTTCACAAAAAAAGTTATTCAAGAATATCTCCTCAGATTTGGGGGAATTTCGTCGGTCGACCTCTTCCGAAGGTCGTACAAGCTCGGGGATGGTACCAATCGATCCGCAGGACACAAATTAGTCCAGATGCAACCACTTTCCAAGTCTCTCCGACCTTCACAAAAAAAGTTATTCAAGAATATCTCTTTCTCCTATGTGCTTTCATCCCTAACCCTAACCCTAACCCTTCCGAAAGTCGGAGAAGCTCAAGGATGGTACCGATCGATGCGCGCTACCCCATTTAGTGGGGGTAGAGCCTACTTGCAAGTCTCTCCGACCTTCACAAAAAAAGTTATTCAAGAATATCTCTTTCTCCTATGTGCTTTCATCCCTAACCCTAACCCTAACCCTTCCGAAAGTCGGAGAAGCTCAAGGATGGTACCGATCGATGCGCGCAACCCCATTTAGTGGGGGTAGAGCCTACTTGCAAGTCTCTCCGACCTTCACAAAAAAAGTTATTCAAGAATATCTCCTCAGATTTGGGGGAATTTCGTCGGTCGACCTCTTCCGAAGGTCGTACAAGCTCGGGGATGGTACCAATCGATCCGCAGGACCCAAATTAGTCCAGATGCAACCACTTTCCAAGTCTCTCCGACCTTCACAAAAAAAGTTATTCAAGAATATCTCTTTCTCCTATGTGCTTTCATCCCTAACCCTAACCCTAACCCTTCCGAAAGTCGGAGAAGCTCAAGGATGGTACCGATCGATGCGCGCTACCCCATTTAGTGGGGGTAGAGCCTACTTGCAAGTCTCTCCGACCTTCACAAAAAAAGTTATTCAAGAATATCTCTTTCTCCTATGTGCTTTCATCCCTAACCCTAACCCTAACCCTTCCGAAAGTCGGAGAAGCTCAAGGATGGTACCGATCGATGCGCGCTACCCCATTTAGTGGGGGTAGAGCCTACTTGCAAGTCTCTCCGACCTTCACAAAAAAAGTTATTCAAGAATATCTCTTTCTCCTATGTGCTTTCATCCCTAACCCTAACCCTAACCCTTCCGAAAGTCGGAGAAGCTCAAGGATGGTACCGATCGATGCGCGCTACCACATTTAGTGGGGGTAGAGCCTACTTGCAAGTCTCTCCGACCTTCACAAAAAAAGTTATTCAAGAATATCTCTTTCTCCTATGTGCTTTCATCCCTAACCCTAACCCTAACCCTTCCGAAAGTCGGAGAAGCTCAAGGATGGTACCGATCGATGCGCGCAACCCCATTTAGTGGGGGTAGAGCCTACTTGCAAGTCTCTCCGACCTTCACAAAAAAAGTTATTCAAGAATATCTCTTTCTCCTATGTGCTTTCATCCCTAACCCTAACCCTAACCCTTCCGAAAGTCGGAGAAGCTCAAGGATGGTACCGATCGATGCGCGCTACCCCATTTAGTGGGGGTAGAGCCTACTTGCAAGTCTCTCCGACCTTCACAAAAAAAGTTATTCAAGAATATCTCCTCAGATTTGGGGGAATTTCGTCGGTCGACCTCTTCCGAAGGTCGTACAAGCTCGGGGATGGTACCAATCGATCCGCAGGACACAAATTAGTCCAGATGCAACCACTTTCCAAGTCTCTCCGACCTTCACAAAAAAAGTTATTCAAGAATATCTCTTTCTCCTATGTGCTTTCATCCCTAACCCTAACCCTAACCCTTCCGAAAGTCGGAGAAGCTCAAGGATGGTACCGATCGATGCGCGCTACCCCATTTAGTGGGGGTAGAGCCTACTTGCAAGTCTCTCCGACCTTCACAAAAAAAGTTATTCAAGAATATCTCTTTCTCCTATGTGCTTTCATCCCTAACCCTAACCCTAACCCTTCCGAAAGTCGGAGAAGCTCAAGGATGGTACCGATCGATGCGCGCAACCCCATTTAGTGGGGGTAGAGCCTACTTGCAAGTCTCTCCGACCTTCACAAAAAAAGTTATTCAAGAATATCTCCTCAGATTTGGGGGAATTTCGTCGGTCGACCTCTTCCGAAGGTCGTACAAGCTCGGGGATGGTACCAATCGATCCGCAGGACCCAAATTAGTCCAGATGCAACCACTTTCCAAGTCTCTCCGACCTTCACAAAAAAAGTTATTCAAGAATATCTCTTTCTCCTATGTGCTTTCATCCCTAACCCTAACCCTAACCCTTCCGAAAGTCGGAGAAGCTCAAGGATGGTACCGATCGATGCGCGCTACCCCATTTAGTGGGGGTAGAGCCTACTTGCAAGTCTCTCCGACCTTCACAAAAAAAGTTATTCAAGAATATCTCTTTCTCCTATGTGCTTTCATCCCTAACCCTAACCCTAACCCTTCCGAAAGTCGGAGAAGCTCAAGGATGGTACCGATCGATGCGCGCTACCCCATTTAGTGGGGGTAGAGCCTACTTGCAAGTCTCTCCGACCTTCACAAAAAAAGTTATTCAAGAATATCTCTTTCTCCTATGTGCTTTCATCCCTAACCCTAACCCTAACCCTTCCGAAAGTCGGAGAAGCTCAAGGATGGTACCGATCGATGCGCGCTACCACATTTAGTGGGGGTAGAGCCTACTTGCAAGTCTCTCCGACCTTCACAAAAAAAGTTATTCAAGAATATCTCTTTCTCCTATGTGCTTTCATCCCTAACCCTAACCCTAACCCTTCCGAAAGTCGGAGAAGCTCAAGGATGGTACCGATCGATGCGCGCAACCCCATTTAGTGGGGGTAGAGCCTACTTGCAAGTCTCTCCGACCTTCACAAAAAAAGTTATTCAAGAATATCTCTTTCTCCTATGTGCTTTCATCCCTAACCCTAACCCTAACCCTTCCGAAAGTCGGAGAAGCTCAAGGATGGTACCGATCGATGCGCGCAACCCCATTTAGTGGGGGTAGAGCCTACTTGCAAGTCTCTCCGACCTTCACAAAAAAAGTAATTCAAGAATATCTCCTCAGATTTGGGGGAATTTCGTCGGTCGACCTCTTCCGAAGGTCGTACAAGCTCGGGGATGGTACCAATCGATCCGCAGGACCCAAATTAGTCCAGATGCAACCACTTTCCAAGTCTCTCCGACCTTCACAAAAAAAGTTATTCAAGAATATCTCTTTCTCCTATGTGCTTTCATCCCTAACCCTAACCCTAACCCTTTCGAAAGTCGGAGAAGCTCAAGGATGGTACCGATCGATGCGCGCTACCCCATTTAGTGGGGGCAGAGCCTACTTGCAAGTCTCTCCGACCTTCACAAAAAAAGTTATTCAAGAATATCTCTTTCTCCTATGTGCTTTCATCCCTAACCCTAACCCTAACCCTTCCGAAAGTCGGAAAAGCTCAAGGATGGTACCGATCGATGCGCGCTACCCCATTTAGTGGGGGTAGAGCCTACTTGCAAGTCTCTCCGACCTTCACAAAAAAAGTTATTCAAGAATATCTCTTTCTCCTATGTGCTTTCATCCCTAACCCTAACCCTAACCCTTCCGAAAGTCGGAGAAGCTCAAGGATGGTACCGATCGATGCGCGCAACCATATTTAGTGGGGGTAGAGCCTACTTGCAAGTCTCTCCGACCTTCACAAAAAAAGTAATTCAAGAATATCTCCTCAGATTTGGGGGAATTTCGTCGGTCGACCTCTTCCGAAGGTCGTACAAGCTCGGGGATGGTACCAATCGATCCGCAGGACCCAAATTAGTCCAGATGCAACCACTTTCCAAGTCTCTCCGACCTTCACAAAAAAAGTTATTCAAGAATATCTCTTTCTCCTATGTGCTTTCATCCCTAACCCTAACCCTAACCCTTCCGAAAGTCGGAGAAGCTCAAGGATGGTACCGATCGATGCGCGCTACCCCATTTAGTGGGGGTAGAGCCTACTTGCAAGTCTCTCCGACCTTCACAAAAAAAGTTATTCAAGAATATCTCTTTCTCCTATGTGCTTTCATCCCTAACCCTAACCCTTCCGAAAGTCGGAGAAGCTCAAGGATGGTACCGATCGATGCGCGCTACCCCATTTAGTGGGGGTAGAGCCTACTTGCAAGTCTCTCAGACCTTCACAAAAAAAGTTATTCAAGAATATCTCCTCAGATTTGGGGGAATTTCGTCGGTCGACCTCTTCCGAAGGTCGTACAAGCTCGGGGATGGTACCAATCGATTCGCAGGACCCAAATTAGTCCAGATGCAACCACTTTCCAAGTCTCTCCGACCTTCACAAAAAAAGTTATTCAAGAATATCTCTTTCTCCTATGTGCTTTCATCCCTAACCCTAACCCTAACCCTTCCGAAAGTCGGAGAAGCTCAAGGATGGTACCGATCGATGCGCGCTACCCCATTTAGTGGGGGTAGAGCCTACTTGCAAGTCTCTCCGACCTTCACAAAAAAAGTTATTCAAGAATATCTCTTTCTCCTATGTGCTTTCATCCCTAACCCTAACCCTAACCCTTCCGAAAGTCGGAGAAGCTCAAGGATGGTACCGATCGATGCGCGCAACCCCATTTAGTGGGGGTAGAGCCTACTTGCAAGTCTCTCCGACCTTCACAAAAAAAGTTATTCAAGAATATCTCCTCAGATTTGGGGGAATTTCGTCGGTCGACCTCTTCCGAAGGTCGTACAAGCTCGGGGATGGTACCAATCGATCCGCAGGACCCAAATTAGTCCAGATGCAACCACTTTCCAAGTCTCTCCGACCTTCACAAAAAAAGTTATTCAAGAATATCTCTTTCTCCTATGTGCTTTCATCCCTAACCCTAACCCTAACCCTTCCGAAAGTCGGAGAAGCTCAAGGATGGTACCGATCGATGCGCGCTACCCCATTTAGTGGGGGTAGAGCCTACTTGCAAGTCTCTCCGACCTTCACAAAAAAAGTTATTCAAGAATATCTCTTTCTCCTATGTGCTTTCATCCCTAACCCTAACCCTAACCCTTCCGAAAGTCGGAGAAGCTCAAGGATGGTACCGATCGATGCGCGCTACCCCATTTAGTGGGGGTAGAGCCTACTTGCAAGTCTCTCCGACCTTCACAAAAAAAGTTATTCAAGAATATCTCTTTCTCCTATGTGCTTTCATCCCTAACCCTAACCCTAACCCTTCCGAAAGTCGGAGAAGCTCAAGGATGGTACCGATCGATGCGCGCTACCACATTTAGTGGGGGTAGAGCCTACTTGCAAGTCTCTCCGACCTTCACAAAAAAAGTTATTCAAGAATATCTCTTTCTCCTATGTGCTTTCATCCCTAACCCTAACCCTAACCCTTCCGAAAGTCGGAGAAGCTCAAGGATGGTACCGATCGATGCGCGCAACCCCATTTAGTGGGGGTAGAGCCTACTTGCAAGTCTCTCCGACCTTCACAAAAAAAGTTATTCAAGAATATCTCTTTCTCCTATGTGCTTTCATCCCTAACCCTAACCCTAACCCTTCCGAAAGTCGGAGAAGCTCAAGGATGGTACCGATCGATGCGCGCAACCCCATTTAGTGGGGGTAGAGCCTACTTGCAAGTCTCTCCGACCTTCACAAAAAAAGTAATTCAAGAATATCTCCTCAGATTTGGGGGAATTTCGTCGGTCGACCTCTTCCGAAGGTCGTACAAGCTCGGGGATGGTACCAATCGATCCGCAGGACCCAAATTAGTCCAGATGCAACCACTTTCCAAGTCTCTCCGACCTTCACAAAAAAAGTTATTCAAGAATATCTCTTTCTCCTATGTGCTTTCATCCCTAACCCTAACCCTAACCCTTTCGAAAGTCGGAGAAGCTCAAGGATGGTACCGATCGATGCGCGCTACCCCATTTAGTGGGGGCAGAGCCTACTTGCAAGTCTCTCCGACCTTCACAAAAAAAGTTATTCAAGAATATCTCTTTCTCCTATGTGCTTTCATCCCTAACCCTAACCCTAACCCTTCCGAAAGTCGGAAAAGCTCAAGGATGGTACCGATCGATGCGCGCTACCCCATTTAGTGGGGGTAGAGCCTACTTGCAAGTCTCTCCGACCTTCACAAAAAAAGTTATTCAAGAATATCTCTTTCTCCTATGTGCTTTCATCCCTAACCCTAACCCTAACCCTTCCGAAAGTCGGAGAAGCTCAAGGATGGTACCGATCGATGCGCGCAACCCCATTTAGTGGGGGTAGAGCCTACTTGCAAGTCTCTCCGACCTTCACAAAAAAAGTAATTCAAGAATATCTCCTCAGATTTGGGGGAATTTCGTCGGTCGACCTCTTCCGAAGGTCGTACAAGCTCGGGGATGGTACCAATCGATCCGCAGGACCCAAATTAGTCCAGATGCAACCACTTTCCAAGTCTCTCCGACCTTCACAAAAAAAGTTATTCAAGAATATCTCTTTCTCCTATGTGCTTTCATCCCTAACCCTAACCCTAACCCTTCCGAAAGTCGGAGAAGCTCAAGGATGGTACCGATCGATGCGCGCTACCCCATTTAGTGGGGGTAGAGCCTACTTGCAAGTCTCTCCGACCTTCACAAAAAAAGTTATTCAAGAATATCTCTTTCTCCTATGTGCTTTCATCCCTAACCCTAACCCTTCCGAAAGTCGGAGAAGCTCAAGGATGGTACCGATCGATGCGCGCTACCCCATTTAGTGGGGGTAGAGCCTACTTGCAAGTCTCTCAGACCTTCACAAAAAAAGTTATTCAAGAATATCTCCTCAGATTTGGGGGAATTTCGTCGGTCGACCTCTTCCGAAGGTCGTACAAGCTCGGGGATGGTACCAATCGATTCGCAGGACCCAAATTAGTCCAGATGCAACCACTTTCCAAGTCTCTCCGACCTTCACAAAAAAAGTTATTCAAGAATATCTCTTTCTCCTATGTGCTTTCATCCCTAACCCTAACCCTAACCCTTCCGAAAGTCGGAGAAGCTCAAGGATGGTACCGATCGATGCGCGCTACCCCATTTAGTGGGGGTAGAGCCTACTTGCAAGTCTCTCCGACCTTCACAAAAAAAGTTATTCAAGAATATCTCTTTCTCCTATGTGCTTTCATCCCTAACCCTAACCCTAACCCTTCCGAAAGTCGGAGAAGCTCAAGGATGGTACCGATCGATGCGCGCTACCCCATTTAGTGGGGGTAGAGCCTACTTGCAAGTCTCTCCGACCTTCACAAAAAAAGTTATTCAAGAATATCTCTTTCTCCTATGTGCTTTCATCCCTAACCCTAACCCTAACCCTTCCGAAAGTCGGAGAAGCTCAAGGATGGTACCGATCGATGCGCGCTACCACATTTAGTGGGGGTAGAGCCTACTTGCAAGTCTCTCCGACCTTCACAAAAAAAGTTATTCAAGAATATCTCTTTCTCCTATGTGCTTTCATCCCTAACCCTAACCCTAACCCTTCCGAAAGTCGGAGAAGCTCAAGGATGGTACCGATCGATGCGCGCAACCCCATTTAGTGGGGGTAGAGCCTACTTGCAAGTCTCTCCGACCTTCACAAAAAAAGTTATTCAAGAATATCTCTTTCTCCTATGTGCTTTCATCCCTAACCCTAACCCTAACCCTTCCGAAAGTCGGAGAAGCTCAAGGATGGTACCGATCGATGCGCGCAACCCCATTTAGTGGGGGTAGAGCCTACTTGCAAGTCTCTCCGACCTTCACAAAAAAAGTAATTCAAGAATATCTCCTCAGATTTGGGGGAATTTCGTCGGTCGACCTCTTCCGAAGGTCGTACAAGCTCGGGGATGGTACCAATCGATCCGCAGGACCCAAATTAGTCCAGATGCAACCACTTTCCAAGTCTCTCCGACCTTCACAAAAAAAGTTATTCAAGAATATCTCTTTCTCCTATGTGCTTTCATCCCTAACCCTAACCCTAACCCTTTCGAAAGTCGGAGAAGCTCAAGGATGGTACCGATCGATGCGCGCTACCCCATTTAGTGGGGGCAGAGCCTACTTGCAAGTCTCTCCGACCTTCACAAAAAAAGTTATTCAAGAATATCTCTTTCTCCTATGTGCTTTCATCCCTAACCCTAACCCTAACCCTTCCGAAAGTCGGAAAAGCTCAAGGATGGTACCGATCGATGCGCGCTACCCCATTTAGTGGGGGTAGAGCCTACTTGCAAGTCTCTCCTACCTTCACAAAAAAAGTTATTCAAGAATATCTCTTTCTCCTATGTGCTTTCATCCCTAACCCTAACCCTAACCCTTCCGAAAGTCGGAGAAGCTCAAGGATGGTACCGATCGATGCGCGCAACCCCATTTAGTGGGGGTAGAGCCTACTTGCAAGTCTCTCCGACCTTCACAAAAAAAGTAATTCAAGAATATCTCCTCAGATTTGGGGGAATTTCGTCGGTCGACCTCTTCCGAAGGTCGTACAAGCTCGGGGATGGTACCAATCGATCCGCAGGACCCAAATTAGTCCAGATGCAACCACTTTCCAAGTCTCTCCGACCTTCACAAAAAAAGTTATTCAAGAATATCTCTTTCTCCTATGTGCTTTCATCCCTAACCCTAACCCTAACCCTTCCGAAAGTCGGAGAAGCTCAAGGATGGTACCGATCGATGCGCGCTACCCCATTTAGTGGGGGTAGAGCCTACTTGCAAGTCTCTCCGACCTTCACAAAAAAAGTTATTCAAGAATATCTCTTTCTCCTATGTGCTTTCATCCCTAACCCTAACCCTTCCGAAAGTCGGAGAAGCTCAAGGATGGTACCGATCGATGCGCGCTACCCCATTTAGTGGGGGTAGAGCCTACTTGCAAGTCTCTCAGACCTTCACAAAAAAAGTTATTCAAGAATATCTCCTCAGATTTGGGGGAATTTCGTCGGTCGACCTCTTCCGAAGGTCGTACAAGCTCGGGGATGGTACCAATCGATTCGCAGGACCCAAATTAGTCCAGATGCAACCACTTTCCAAGTCTCTCCGACCTTCACAAAAAAAGTTATTCAAGAATATCTCTTTCTCCTATGTGCTTTCATCCCTAACCCTAACCCTAACCCTTCCGAAAGTCGGAGAAGCTCAAGGATGGTACCGATCGATGCGCGCTACCCCATTTAGTGGGGGCAGAGCCTACTTGCAAGTCTCTCCGACCTTCACAAAAAAAGTTATTCAAGAATATCTCTTTCTCCTATGTGCTTTCATCCCTAACCCTAACCCTAACCCTTCCGAAAGTCGGAGAAGCTCAAGGATGGTACCGATCGATGCGCGCAACCCCATTTAGTGGGGGTAGAGCCTACTTGCAAGTCTCTCCGACCTTCACAAAAAAAGTTATTCAAGAATATCTCCTCAGATTTGGGGGAATTTCGTCGGTCGACCTCTTCCGAAGGTCGTACAAGCTCGGGGATGGTACCAATCGATCCGCAGGACCCAAATTAGTCCAGATGCAACCACTTTCCAAGTCTCTCCGACCTTCACAAAAAAAGTTATTCAAGAATATCTCTTTCTCCTATGTGCTTTCATCCCTAACCCTAACCCTAACCCTTCCGAAAGTCGGAGAAGCTCAAGGATGGTACTGATCGATGCGCGCTACCCCATTTAGTGGGGGTAGAGCCTACTTGCAAGTCTCTCCGACCTTCACAAAAAAAGTTATTCAAGAATATCTCTTTCTCCTATGTGCTTTCATCCCTAACCCTAACCCTAACCCTTCCGAAAGTCGGAGAAGCTCAAGGATGGTACCGATCGATGCGCGCTACCCCATTTAGTGGGGGTAGAGCCTACTTGCAAGTCTCTCCGACCTTCACAAAAAAAGTTATTCAAGAATATCTCCTCAGATTTGGGGGAATTTCGTCGGTCGACCTCTTCCGAAGGTCGTACAAGCTCGGGGATGGTACCAATCGATCCGCAGGACCCAAATTAGTCCAGATGCAACCACTTTCCAAGTCTCTCCGACCTTCACAAAAAAAGTTATTCAAGAATATCTCTTTCTCCTATGTGCTTTCATCCCTAACCCTAACCCTAACCCTTCCGAAAGTCGGAGAAGCTCAAGGATGGTACCGATCGATGCGCGCTACCCCATTTAGTGGGGGTAGAGCCTACTTGCAAGTCTCTCCGACCTTCACAAAAAAAGTTATTCAAGAATATCTCTTTCTCCTATGTGCTTTCATCCCTAACCCTAACCCTAACCCTTCCGAAAGTCGGAGAAGCTCAAGGATGGTACCGATCGATGCGCGCAACCCCATTTAGTGGGGGTAGAGCCTACTTGCAAGTCTCTCCGACCTTCACAAAAAAAGTTATTCAAGAATATCTCCTCAGATTTGGGGGAATTTCGTCGGTCGACCTCTTCCGAAGGTCGTACAAGCTCGGGGATGGTACCAATCGATCCGCAGGACCCAAATTAGTCCAGATGCAACCACTTTCCAAGTCTCTCCGACCTTCACAAAAAAAGTTATTCAAGAATATCTCTTTCTCCTATGTGCTTTCATCCCTAACCCTAACCCTAACCCTTCCGAAAGTCGGAGAAGCTCAAGGATGGTACCGATCGATGCGCGCTACCCCATTTAGTGGGGGTAGAGCCTACTTGCAAGTCTCTCCGACCTTCACAAAAAAAGTTATTCAAGAATATCTCTTTCTCCTATGTGCTTTCATCCCTAACCCTAACCCTAACCCTTCCGAAAGTCGGAGAAGCTCAAGGATGGTACCGATCGATGCGCGCTACCCCATTTAGTGGGGGTAGAGCCTACTTGCAAGTCTCTCCGACCTTCACAAAAAAAGTTATTCAAGAATATCTCCTCAGATTTGGGGGAATTTCGTCGGTCGACCTCTTCCGAAGGTCGTACAAGCTCGGGGATGGTACCAATCGATCCGCAGGACCCAAATTAGTCCAGATGCAACCACTTTCCAAGTCTCTCCGACCTTCACAAAAAAAGTTATTCAAGAATATCTCTTTCTCCTATGTGCTTTCATCCCTAACCCTAACCCTAACCCTTCCGAAAGTCGGAGAAGCTCAAAGATGGTACCGATCGATGCGCGCTACCCCATTTAGTGGGGGTAGAGCCTACTTGCAAGTCTCTCCGACCTTCACAAAAAAAGTTATTCAAGAATATCTCCTCAGATTTGGGGGAATTTCGTCGGTCGACCTCTTCCGAAGGTCGTACAAGCTCGGGGATGGTACCAATCGATCCGCAGGACCCAAATTAGTCCAGATGCAACCACTTTCCAAGTCTCTCCGACCTTCACAAAAAAAGTTATTCAAGAATATCTCTTTCTCCTATGTGCTTTCATCCCTAACCCTAACCCTTCCGAAAGTCGGAGAAGCTCAAGGATGGTACCGATCGATGCGCGCTACCCCATTTAGTGGGGGTAGAGCCTACTTGCAAGTCTCTCCGACCTTCACAAAAAAAGTTATTCAAGAATATCTCTTTCTCCTATGTGCTTTCATCCCTAACCCTAACCCTAACCCTTCCGAAAGTCGGAGAAGCTCAAGGATGGTACCGATCGATGCGCGCAACCCCATTTAGTGGGGGTAGAGCCTACTTGCAAGTCTCTCCGACCTTCACAAAAAAAGTTATTCAAGAATATCTCCTCAGATTTGGGGGAATTTCGTCGGTCGACCTCTTCCGAAGGTCGTACAAGCTCGGGGATGGTACCAATCGATCCGCAGGACCCAAATTAGTCCAGATGCAACCACTTTCCAAGTCTCTCCGACCTTCACAAAAAAAGTTATTCAAGAATATCTCTTTCTCCTATGTGCTTTCATCCCTAACCCTAACCCTAACCCTTCCGAAAGTCGGAGAAGCTCAAGGATGGTACCGATCGATGCGCGCTACCCCATTTAGTGGGGGTAGAGCCTACTTGCAAGTCTGTCCGACCTTCACAAAAAAAGTTATTCAAGAATATCTCTTTCTCCTATGTGCTTTCATCCCTAACCCTAACCCTAACCCTTCCGAAAGTCGGAGAAGCTCAAGGATGGTACCGATCGATGCGCGCTACCCCATTTAGTGGGGGTAGAGCCTACTTGCAAGTCTCTCCGACCTTCACAAAAAAAGTTATTCAAGAATATCTCCTCAGATTTGGGGGAATTTCGTCGGTCGACCTCTTCCGAAGGTCGTACAAGCTCGGGGATGGTACCAATCGATCCGCAGGACACAAATTAGTCCAGATGCAACCACTTTCCAAGTCTCTCCGACCTTCACAAAAAAAGTTATTCAAGAATATCTCTTTCTCCTATGTGCTTTCATCCCTAACCCTAACCCTAACCCTTCCGAAAGTCGGAGAAGCTCAAGGATGGTACCGATCGATGCGCGCTACCCCATTTAGTGGGGGTAGAGCCTACTTGCAAGTCTCTCCGACCTTCACAAAAAAAGTTATTCAAGAATATCTCTTTCTCCTATGTGCTTTCATCCCTAACCCTAACCCTAACCCTTCCGAAAGTCGGAGAAGCTCAAGGATGGTACCGATCGATGCGCGCAACCCCATTTAGTGGGGGTAGAGCCTACTTGCAAGTCTCTCCGACCTTCACAAAAAAAGTTATTCAAGAATATCTCCTCAGATTTGGGGGAATTTCGTCGGTCGACCTCTTCCGAAGGTCGTACAAGCTCGGGGATGGTACCAATCGATCCGCAGGACCCAAATTAGTCCAGATGCAACCACTTTCCAAGTCTCTCCGACCTTCACAAAAAAAGTTATTCAAGAATATCTCTTTCTCCTATGTGCTTTCATCCCTAACCCTAACCCTAACCCTTCCGAAAGTCGGAGAAGCTCAAGGATGGTACCGATCGATGCGCGCTACCCCATTTAGTGGGGGTAGAGCCTACTTGCAAGTCTCTCCGACCTTCACAAAAAAAGTTATTCAAGAATATCTCTTTCTCCTATGTGCTTTCATCCCTAACCCTAACCCTAACCCTTCCGAAAGTCGGAGAAGCTCAAGGATGGTACCGATCGATGCGCGCTACCCCATTTAGTGGGGGTAGAGCCTACTTGCAAGTCTCTCCGACCTTCACAAAAAAAGTTATTCAAGAATATCTCTTTCTCCTATGTGCTTTCATCCCTAACCCTAACCCTAACCCTTCCGAAAGTCGGAGAAGCTCAAGGATGGTACCGATCGATGCGCGCTACCACATTTAGTGGGGGTAGAGCCTACTTGCAAGTCTCTCCGACCTTCACAAAAAAAGTTATTCAAGAATATCTCTTTCTCCTATGTGCTTTCATCCCTAACCCTAACCCTAACCCTTCCGAAAGTCGGAGAAGCTCAAGGATGGTACCGATCGATGCGCGCAACCCCATTTAGTGGGGGTAGAGCCTACTTGCAAGTCTCTCCGACCTTCACAAAAAAAGTTATTCAAGAATATCTCTTTCTCCTATGTGCTTTCATCCCTAACCCTAACCCTTCCGAAAGTCGGAGAAGCTCAAGGATGGTACCGATCGATGCGCGCTACCCCATTTAGTGGGGGTAGAGCCTACTTGCAAGTCTCTCAGACCTTCACAAAAAAAGTTATTCAAGAATATCTCCTCAGATTTGGGGGAATTTCGTCGGTCGACCTCTTCCGAAGGTCGTACAAGCTCGGGGATGGTACCAATCGATCCGCAGGACCCAAATTAGTCCAGATGCAACCACTTTCCAAGTCTCTCCGACCTTCACAAAAAAAGTTATTCAAGAATATCTCTTTCTCCTATGTGCTTTCATCCCTAACCCTAACCCTAACCCTTCCGAAAGTCGGAGAAGCTCAAGGATGGTACCGATCGATGCGCGCTACCCCATTTAGTGGGGGCAGAGCCTACTTGCAAGTCTCTCCGACCTTCACAAAAAAAGTTATTCAAGAATATCTCTTTCTCCTATGTGCTTTCATCCCTAACCCTAACCCTAACCCTTCCGAAAGTCGGAGAAGCTCAAGGATGGTACCGATCGATGCGCGCAACCCCATTTAGTGGGGGTAGAGCCTACTTGCAAGTCTCTCCGACCTTCACAAAAAAAGTTATTCAAGAATATCTCCTCAGATTTGGGGGAATTTCGTCGGTCGACCTCTTCCGAAGGTCGTACAAGCTCGGGGATGGTACCAATCGATCCGCAGGACCCAAATTAGTCCAGATGCAACCACTTTCCAAGTCTCTCCGACCTTCACAAAAAAAGTTATTCAAGAATATCTCTTTCTCCTATGTGCTTTCATCCCTAACCCTAACCCTAACCCTTCCGAAAGTCGGAGAAGCTCAAGGATGGTACCGATCGATGCGCGCTACCCCATTTAGTGGGGGTAGAGCCTACTTGCAAGTCTCTCCGACCTTCACAAAAAAAGTTATTCAAGAATATCTCTTTCTCCTATGTGCTTTCATCCCTAACCCTAACCCTAACCCTTCCGAAAGTCGGAGAAGCTCAAGGATGGTACCGATCGATGCGCGCTAC
Source organism: Limanda limanda (assembly GCF_963576545.1). NCBI lineage: Eukaryota > Metazoa > Chordata > Actinopteri > Pleuronectiformes > Pleuronectidae > Limanda > Limanda limanda. The sequence continues at coordinate 24,605 of NW_026870564.1, forward strand.
CCCATTTAGTGGGGGTAGAGCCTACTTGCAAGTCTCTCCGACCTTCACAAAAAAAGTTATTCAAGAATATCTCCTCAGATTTGGGGGAATTTCGTCGGTCGACCTCTTCCGAAGGTCGTACAAGCTCGGGGATGGTACCAATCGATCCGCAGGACCCAAATTAGTCCAGATGCAACCACTTTCCAAGTCTCTCCGACCTTCACAAAAAAAGTTATTCAAGAATATCTCTTTCTCCTATGTGCTTTCATCCCTAACCCTAACCCTAACCCTTCCGAAAGTCGGAGAAGCTCAAGGATGGTACCGATCGATGCGCGCTACCCCATTTAGTGGGGGTAGAGCCTACTTGCAAGTCTCTCCGACCTTCACAAAAAAAGTTATTCAAGAATATCTCTTTCTCCTATGTGCTTTCATCCCTAACCCTAACCCTAACCCTTCCGAAAGTCGGAGAAGCTCAAGGATGGTACCGATCGATGCGCGCAACCCCATTTAGTGGGGGTAGAGCCTACTTGCAAGTCTCTCCGACCTTCACAAAAAAAGTTATTCAAGAATATCTCCTCAGATTTGGGGGAATTTCGTCGGTCGACCTCTTCCGAAGGTCGTACAAGCTCGGGGATGGTACCAATCGATCCGCAGGACCCAAATTAGTCCAGATGCAACCACTTTCCAAGTCTCTCCGACCTTCACAAAAAAAGTTATTCAAGAATATCTCTTTCTCCTATGTGCTTTCATCCCTAACCCTAACCCTAACCCTTCCGAAAGTCGGAGAAGCTCAAGGATGGTACCGATCGATGCGCGCTACCCCATTTAGTGGGGGTAGAGCCTACTTGCAAGTCTCTCCGACCTTCACAAAAAAAGTTATTCAAGAATATCTCTTTCTCCTATGTGCTTTCATCCCTAACCCTAACCCTAACCCTTCCGAAAGTCGGAGAAGCTCAAGGATGGTACCGATCGATGCGCGCTACCCCATTTAGTGGGGGTAGAGCCTACTTGCAAGTCTCTCCGACCTTCACAAAAAAAGTTATTCAAGAATATCTCCTCAGATTTGGGGGAATTTCGTCGGTCGACCTCTTCCGAAGGTCGTACAAGCTCGGGGATGGTACCAATCGATCCGCAGGACCCAAATTAGTCCAGATGCAACCACTTTCCAAGTCTCTCCGACCTTCACAAAAAAAGTTATTCAAGAATATCTCTTTCTCCTATGTGCTTTCATCCCTAACCCTAACCCTAACCCTTCCGAAAGTCGGAGAAGCTCAAGGATGGTACCGATCGATGCGCGCTACCCCATTTAGTGGGGGTAGAGCCTACTTGCAAGTCTCTCCGACCTTCACAAAAAAAGTTATTCAAGAATATCTCCTCAGATTTGGGGGAATTTCGTCGGTCGACCTCTTCCGAAGGTCGTACAAGCTCGGGGATGGTACCAATCGATCCGCAGGACCCAAATTAGTCCAGATGCAACCACTTTCCAAGTCTCTCCGACCTTCACAAAAAAAGTTATTCAAGAATATCTCTTTCTCCTATGTGCTTTCATCCCTAACCCTAACCCTTCCGAAAGTCGGAGAAGCTCAAGGATGGTACCGATCGATGCGCGCTACCCCATTTAGTGGGGGTAGAGCCTACTTGCAAGTCTCTCCGACCTTCACAAAAAAAGTTATTCAAGAATATCTCTTTCTCCTATGTGCTTTCATCCCTAACCCTAACCCTAACCCTTCCGAAAGTCGGAGAAGCTCAAGGATGGTACCGATCGATGCGCGCAACCCCATTTAGTGGGGGTAGAGCCTACTTGCAAGTCTCTCCGACCTTCACAAAAAAAGTTATTCAAGAATATCTCCTCAGATTTGGGGGAATTTCGTCGGTCGACCTCTTCCGAAGGTCGTACAAGCTCGGGGATGGTACCAATCGATCCGCAGGACCCAAATTAGTCCAGATGCAACCACTTTCCAAGTCTCTCCGACCTTCACAAAAAAAGTTATTCAAGAATATCTCTTTCTCCTATGTGCTTTCATCCCTAACCCTAACCCTAACCCTTCCGAAAGTCGGAGAAGCTCAAGGATGGTACCGATCGATGCGCGCTACCCCATTTAGTGGGGGTAGAGCCTACTTGCAAGTCTGTCCGACCTTCACAAAAAAAGTTATTCAAGAATATCTCTTTCTCCTATGTGCTTTCATCCCTAACCCTAACCCTAACCCTTCCGAAAGTCGGAGAAGCTCAAGGATGGTACCGATCGATGCGCGCTACCCCATTTAGTGGGGGTAGAGCCTACTTGCAAGTCTCTCCGACCTTCACAAAAAAAGTTATTCAAGAATATCTCCTCAGATTTGGGGGAATTTCGTCGGTCGACCTCTTCCGAAGGTCGTACAAGCTCGGGGATAGTACCAATCGATCCGCAGGACACAAATTAGTCCAGATGCAACCACTTTCCAAGTCTCTCCGACCTTCACAAAAAAAGTTATTCAAGAATATCTCTTTCTCCTATGTGCTTTCATCCCTAACCCTAACCCTAACCCTTCCGAAAGTCGGAGAAGCTCAAGGATGGTACCGATCGATGCGCGCTACCCCATTTAGTGGGGGTAGAGCCTACTTGCAAGTCTCTCCGACCTTCACAAAAAAAGTTATTCAAGAATATCTCTTTCTCCTATGTGCTTTCATCCCTAACCCTAACCCTAACCCTTCCGAAAGTCGGAGAAGCTCAAGGATGGTACCGATCGATGCGCGCAACCCCATTTAGTGGGGGTAGAGCCTACTTGCAAGTCTCTCCGACCTTCACAAAAAAAGTTATTCAAGAATATCTCCTCAGATTTGGGGGAATTTCGTCGGTCGACCTCTTCCGAAGGTCGTACAAGCTCGGGGATGGTACCAATCGATCCGCAGGACCCAAATTAGTCCAGATGCAACCACTTTCCAAGTCTCTCCGACCTTCACAAAAAAAGTTATTCAAGAATATCTCTTTCTCCTATGTGCTTTCATCCCTAACCCTAACCCTAACCCTTCCGAAAGTCGGAGAAGCTCAAGGATGGTACCGATCGATGCGCGCTACCCCATTTAGTGGGGGTAGAGCCTACTTGCAAGTCTCTCCGACCTTCACAAAAAAAGTTATTCAAGAATATCTCTTTCTCCTATGTGCTTTCATCCCTAACCCTAACCCTAACCCTTCCGAAAGTCGGAGAAGCTCAAGGATGGTACCGATCGATGCGCGCTACCCCATTTAGTGGGGGTAGAGCCTACTTGCAAGTCTCTCCGACCTTCACAAAAAAAGTTATTCAAGAATATCTCTTTCTCCTATGTGCTTTCATCCCTAACCCTAACCCTAACCCTTCCGAAAGTCGGAGAAGCTCAAGGATGGTACCGATCGATGCGCGCTACCACATTTAGTGGGGGTAGAGCCTACTTGCAAGTCTCTCCGACCTTCACAAAAAAAGTTATTCAAGAATATCTCTTTCTCCTATGTGCTTTCATCCCTAACCCTAACCCTAACCCTTCCGAAAGTCGGAGAAGCTCAAGGATGGTACTGATCGATGCGCGCAACCCCATTTAGTGGGGGTAGAGCCTACTTGCAAGTCTCTCCGACCTTCACAAAAAAAGTTATTCAAGAATATCTCTTTCTCCTATGTGCTTTCATCCCTAACCCTAACCCTAACCCTTCCGAAAGTCGGAGAAGCTCAAGGATGGTACCGATCGATGCGCGCTACCCCATTTAGTGGGGGTAGAGCCTACTTGCAAGTCTCTCCGACCTTCACAAAAAAAGTTATTCAAGAATATCTCCTCAGATTTGGGGGAATTTCGTCGGTCGACCTCTTCCGAAGGTCGTACAAGCTCGGGGATGGTACCAATCGATCCGCAGGACACAAATTAGTCCAGATGCAACCACTTTCCAAGTCTCTCCGACCTTCACAAAAAAAGTTATTCAAGAATATCTCTTTCTCCTATGTGCTTTCATCCCTAACCCTAACCCTAACCCTTCCGAAAGTCGGAGAAGCTCAAGGATGGTACCGATCGATGCGCGCTACCCCATTTAGTGGGAGTAGAGCCTACTTGCAAGTCTCTCCGACCTTCACAAAAAAAGTTATTCAAGAATATCTCTTTCTCCTATGTGCTTTCATCCCTAACCCTAACCCTAACCCTTCCGAAAGTCGGAGAAGCTCAAGGATGGTACCGATCGATGCGCGCAACCCCATTTAGTGGGGGTAGAGCCTACTTGCAAGTCTCTCCGACCTTCACAAAAAAAGTTATTCAAGAATATCTCCTCAGATTTGGGGGAATTTCGTCGGTCGACCTCTTCCGAAGGTCGTACAAGCTCGGGGATGGTACCAATCGATCCGCAGGACCCAAATTAGTCCAGATGCAACCACTTTCCAAGTCTCTCCGACCTTCACAAAAAAAGTTATTCAAGAATATCTCTTTCTCCTATGTGCTTTCATCCCTAACCCTAACCCTAACCCTTCCGAAAGTCGGAGAAGCTCAAGGATGGTACCGATCGATGCGCGCTACCCCATTTAGTGGGGGTAGAGCCTACTTGCAAGTCTCTCCGACCTTCACAAAAAAAGTTATTCAAGAATATCTCTTTCTCCTATGTGCTTTCATCCCTAACCCTAACCCTAACCCTTCCGAAAGTCGGAGAAGCTCAAGGATGGTACCGATCGATGCGCGCTACCCCATTTAGTGGGGGTAGAGCCTACTTGCAAGTCTCTCCGACCTTCACAAAAAAAGTTATTCAAGAATATCTCTTTCTCCTATGTGCTTTCATCCCTAACCCTAACCCTAACCCTTCCGAAAGTCGGAGAAGCTCAAGGATGGTACCGATCGATGCGCGCTACCACATTTAGTGGGGGTAGAGCCTACTTGCAAGTCTCTCCGACCTTCACAAAAAAAGTTATTCAAGAATATCTCTTTCTCCTATGTGCTTTCATCCCTAACCCTAACCCTAACCCTTCCGAAAGTCGGAGAAGCTCAAGGATGGTACTGATCGATGCGCGCAACCCCATTTAGTGGGGGTAGAGCCTACTTGCAAGTCTCTCCGACCTTCACAAAAAAAGTTATTCAAGAATATCTCTTTCTCCTATGTGCTTTCATCCCTAACCCTAACCCTAACCCTTCCGAAAGTCGGAGAAGCTCAAGGATGGTACCGATCGATGCGCGCTACCCCATTTAGTGGGGGTAGAGCCTACTTGCAAGTCTCTCCGACCTTCACAAAAAAAGTTATTCAAGAATATCTCCTCAGATTTGGGGGAATTTCGTCGGTCGACCTCTTCCGAAGGTCGTACAAGCTCGGGGATGGTACCAATCGATCCGCAGGACACAAATTAGTCCAGATGCAACCACTTTCCAAGTCTCTCCGACCTTCACAAAAAAAGTTATTCAAGAATATCTCTTTCTCCTATGTGCTTTCATCCCTAACCCTAACCCTAACCCTTCCGAAAGTCGGAGAAGCTCAAGGATGGTACCGATCGATGCGCGCTACCCCATTTAGTGGGAGTAGAGCCTACTTGCAAGTCTCTCCGACCTTCACAAAAAAAGTTATTCAAGAATATCTCTTTCTCCTATGTGCTTTCATCCCTAACCCTAACCCTAACCCTTCCGAAAGTCGGAGAAGCTCAAGGATGGTACCGATCGATGCGCGCAACCCCATTTAGTGGGGGTAGAGCCTACTTGCAAGTCTCTCCGACCTTCACAAAAAAAGTTATTCAAGAATATCTCCTCAGATTTGGGGGAATTTCGTCGGTCGACCTCTTCCGAAGGTCGTACAAGCTCGGGGATGGTACCAATCGATCTGCAGGACCCAAATTAGTCCAGATGCAACCACTTTCCAAGTCTCTCCGACCTTCACAAAAAAAGTTATTCAAGAATATCTCTTTCTCCTATGTGCTTTCATCCCTAACCCTAACCCTAACCCTTCCGAAAGTCGGAGAAGCTCAAGGATGGTACCGATCGATGCGCGCTACCCCATTTAGTGGGGGTAGAGCCTACTTGCAAGTCTCTCCGACCTTCACAAAAAAAGTTATTCAAGAATATCTCTTTCTCCTATGTGCTTTCATCCCTAACCCTAACCCTAACCCTTCCGAAAGTCGGAGAAGCTCAAGGATGGTACCGATCGATGCGCGCTACCCCATTTAGTGGGGGTAGAGCCTACTTGCAAGTCTCTCCGACCTTCACAAAAAAAGTTATTCAAGAATATCTCTTTCTCCTATGTGCTTTCATCCCTAACCCTAACCCTAACCCTTCCGAAAGTCGGAGAAGCTCAAGGATGGTACCGATCGATGCGCGCTACCACATTTAGTGGGGGTAGAGCCTACTTGCAAGTCTCTCCGACCTTCACAAAAAAAGTTATTCAAGAATATCTCTTTCTCCTATGTGCTTTCATCCCTAACCCTAACCCTAACCCTTCCGAAAGTCGGAGAAGCTCAAGGATGGTACCGATCGATGCGCGCAACCCCATTTAGTGGGGGTAGAGCCTACTTGCAAGTCTCTCCGACCTTCACAAAAAAAGTTATTCAAGAATATCTCTTTCTCCTATGTGCTTTCATCCCTAACCCTAACCCTTCCGAAAGTCGGAGAAGCTCAAGGATGGTACCGATCGATGCGCGCAACCCCATTTAGTGGGGGTAGAGCCTACTTGCAAGTCTCTCCGACCTTCACAAAAAAAGTAATTCAAGAATATCTCCTCAGATTTGGGGGAATTTCGTCGGTCGACCTCTTCCGAAGGTCGTACAAGCTCAGGGATGGTACCAATCGATCCGCAGGACCCAAATTAGTCCAGATGCAACCACTTTCCAAGTCTCTCCGACCTTCACAAAAAAAGTTATTCAAGAATATCTCTTTCTCCTATGTGCTTTCATCCCTAACCCTAACCCTAACCCTTCCGAAAGTCGGAGAAGCTCAAGGATGGTACCGATCGATGCGCGCTACCCCATTTAGTGGGGGCAGAGCCTACTTGCAAGTCTCTCCGACCTTCACAAAAAAAGTTATTCAAGAATATCTCTTTCTCCTATGTGCTTTCATCCCTAACCCTAACCCTAACCCTTCCGAAAGTCGGAAAAGCTCAAGGATGGTACCGATCGATGCGCGCTACCCCATTTAGTGGGGGTAGAGCCTACTTGCAAGTCTCTCCGACCTTCACAAAAAAAGTTATTCAAGAATATCTCTTTCTCCTATGTGCTTTCATCCCTAACCCTAACCCTTCCGAAAGTCGGAGAAGCTCAAGGATGGTACCGATCGATGCGCGCAACCCCATTTAGTGGGGGTAGAGCCTACTTGCAAGTCTCTCCGACCTTCACAAAAAAAGTAATTCAAGAATATCTCCTCAGATTTGGGGGAATTTCGTCGGTCGACCTCTTCCGAAGGTCGTACAAGCTCGGGGATGGTACCAATCGATCCGCAGGACCCAAATTAGTCCAGATGCAACCACTTTCCAAGTCTCTCCGACCTTCACAAAAAAAGTTATTCAAGAATATCTCTTTCTCCTATGTGCTTTCATCCCTAACCCTAACCCTAACCCTTCCGAAAGTCGGAGAAGCTCAAGGATGGTACCGATCGATGCGCGCTACCCCATTTAGTGGGGGTAGAGCCTACTTGCAAGTCTCTCCGACCTTCACAAAAAAAGTTATTCAAGAATATCTCTTTCTCCTATGTGCTTTCATCCCTAACCCTAACCCTTCCGAAAGTCGGAGAAGCTCAAGGATGGTACCGATCGATGCGCGCTACCCCATTTAGTGGGGGTAGAGCCTACTTGCAAGTCTCTCAGACCTTCACAAAAAAAGTTATTCAAGAATATCTCCTCAGATTTGGGGGAATTTCGTCGGTCGACCTCTTCCGAAGGTCGTACAAGCTCGGGGATGGTACCAATCGATCCGCAGGACCCAAATTAGTCCAGATGCAACCACTTTCCAAGTCTCTCCGACCTTCACAAAAAAAGTTATTCAAGAATATCTCTTTCTCCTATGTGCTTTCATCCCTAACCCTAACCCTAACCCTTCCGAAAGTCGGAGAAGCTCAAGGATGGTACCGATCGATGCGCGCTACCCCATTTAGTGGGGGCAGAGCCTACTTGCAAGTCTCTCCGACCTTCACAAAAAAAGTTATTCAAGAATATCTCTTTCTCCTATGTGCTTTCATCCCTAACCCTAACCCTAACCCTTCCGAAAGTCGGAGAAGCTCAAGGATGGTACCGATCGATGCGCGCAACCCCATTTAGTGGGGGTAGAGCCTACTTGCAAGTCTCTCCGACCTTCACAAAAAAAGTTATTCAAGAATATCTCCTCAGATTTGGGGGAATTTCGTCGGTCGACCTCTTCCGAAGGTCGTACAAGCTCGGGGATGGTACCAATCGATCCGCAGGACCCAAATTAGTCCAGATGCAACCACTTTCCAAGTCTCTCCGACCTTCACAAAAAAAGTTATTCAAGAATATCTCTTTCTCCTATGTGCTTTCATCCCTAACCCTAACCCTAACCCTTCCGAAAGTCGGAGAAGCTCAAGGATGGTACCGATCGATGCGCGCTACCCCATTTAGTGGGGGTAGAGCCTACTTGCAAGTCTCTCCGACCTTCACAAAAAAAGTTATTCAAGAATATCTCTTTCTCCTATGTGCTTTCATCCCTAACCCTAACCCTAACCCTTCCGAAAGTCGGAGAAGCTCAAGGATGGTACCGATCGATGCGCGCTACCCCATTTAGTGGGGGTAGAGCCTACTTGCAAGTCTCTCCGACCTTCACAAAAAAAGTTATTCAAGAATATCTCTTTCTCCTATGTGCTTTCATCCCTAACCCTAACCCTAACCCTTCCGAAAGTCGGAGAAGCTCAAGGATGGTACCGATCGATGCGCGCTACCACATTTAGTGGGGGTAGAACCTACTTGCAAGTCTCTCCGACCTTCACAAAAAAAGTTATTCAAGAATATCTCTTTCTCCTATGTGCTTTCATCCCTAACCCTAACCCTAACCCTTCCGAAAGTCGGAGAAGCTCAAGGATGGTACCGATCGATGCGCGCAACCCCATTTAGTGGGGGTAGAGCCTACTTGCAAGTCTCTCCGACCTTCACAAAAAAAGTTATTCAAGAATATCTCTTTCTCCTATGTGCTTTCATCCCTAACCCTAACCCTAACCCTTCCGAAAGTCGGAGAAGCTCAAGGATGGTACCGATCGATGCGCGCAACCCCATTTAGTGGGGGTAGAGCCTACTTGCAAGTCTCTCCGACCTTCACAAAAAAAGTTATTCAAGAATATCTCCTCAGATTTGGGGGAATTTCGTCGGTCGACCTCTTCCGAAGGTCGTACAAGCTCGGGGATGGTACCAATCGATCCGCAGGACCCAAATTAGTCCAGATGCAACTACTTTCCAAGTCTCTCCGACCTTCACAAAAAAAGTTATTCAAGAATATCTCTTTCTCCTATGTGCTTTCATCCCTAACCCTAACCCTAACCCTTCCGAAAGTCGGAGAAGCTCAAGGATGGTACCGATCGATGCGCGCTACCCCATTTAGTGGGGGTAGAGCCTACTTGCAAGTCTCTCCGACCTTCACAAAAAAAGTTATTCAAGAATATCTCTTTCTCCTATGTGCTTTCATCCCTAACCCTAACCCTAACCCTTCCGAAAGTCGGAGAAGCTCAAGGATGGTACCGATCGATGCGCGCTACCCCATTTAGTGGGGGTAGAGCCTACTTGCAAGTCTCTCCGACCTTCACAAAAAAAGTTATTCAAGAATATCTCCTCAGATTTGGGGGAATTTCGTCGGTCGACCTCTTCCGAAGGTCGTACAAGCTCGGGGATGGTACCAATCGATCCGCAGGACCCAAATTAGTCCAGATGCAACCACTTTCCAAGTCTCTCCGACCTTCACAAAAAAAGTTATTCAAGAATATCTCTTTCTCCTATGTGCTTTCATCCCTAACCCTAACCCTAACCCTTCCGAAAGTCGGAGAAGCTCAAGGATGGTACCGATCGATGCGCGCTACCCCATTTAGTGGGGGTAGAGCCTACTTGCAAGTCTCTCCGACCTTCACAAAAAAAGTTATTCAAGAATATCTCTTTCTCCTATGTGCTTTCATCCCTAACCCTAACCCTAACCCTTCCGAAAGTCGGAGAAGCTCAAGGATGGTACCGATCGATGCGCGCAACCCCATTTAGTGGGGGTAGAGCCTACTTGCAAGTCTCTCCGACCTTCACAAAAAAAGTTATTCAAGAATATCTCCTCAGATTTGGGGGAATTTCGTCGGTCGACCTCTTCCGAAGGTCGTACAAGCTCGGGGATGGTACCAATCGATCCGCAGGACCCAAATTAGTCCAGATGCAACCACTTTCCAAGTCTCTCCGACCTTCACAAAAAAAGTTATTCAAGAATATCTCTTTCTCCTATGTGCTTTCATCCCTAACCCTAACCCTAACCCTTCCGAAAGTCGGAGAAGCTCAAGGATGGTACCGATCGATGCGCGCTACCCCATTTAGTGGGGGTAGAGCCTACTTGCAAGTCTCTCCGACCTTCACAAAAAAAGTTATTCAAGAATATCTCTTTCTCCTATGTGCTTTCATCCCTAACCCTAACCCTAACCCTTCCGAAAGTCGGAGAAGCTCAAGGATGGTACCGATCGATGCGCGCTACCCCATTTAGTGGGGGTAGAGCCTACTTGCAAGTCTCTCCGACCTTCACAAAAAAAGTTATTCAAGAATATCTCCTCAGATTTGGGGGAATTTCGTCGGTCGACCTCTTCCGAAGGTCGTACAAGCTCGGGGATGGTACCAATCGATCCGCAGGACCCAAATTAGTCCAGATGCAACCACTTTCCAAGTCTCTCCGACCTTCACAAAAAAAGTTATTCAAGAATATCTCTTTCTCCTATGTGCTTTCATCCCTAACCCTAACCCTAACCCTTCCGAAAGTCGGAGAAGCTCAAGGATGGTACCGATCGATGCGCGCTACCCCATTTAGTGGGGGTAGAGCCTACTTGCAAGTCTCTCCGACCTTCACAAAAAAAGTTATTCAAGAATATCTCTTTCTCCTATGTGCTTTCATCCCTAACCCTAACCCTAACCCTTCCGAAAGTCGGAGAAGCTCAAGGATGGTACCGATCGATGCGCGCAACCCCATTTAGTGGGGGTAGAGCCTACTTGCAAGTCTCTCCGACCTTCACAAAAAAAGTTATTCAAGAATATCTCCTCAGATTTGGGGGAATTTCGTCGGTCGACCTCTTCCGAAGGTCGTACAAGCTCGGGGATGGTACCAATCGATCCGCAGGACCCAAATTAGTCCAGATGCAACCACTTTCCAAGTCTCTCCGACCTTCACAAAAAAAGTTATTCAAGAATATCTCTTTCTCCTATGTGCTTTCATCCCTAACCCTAACCCTAACCCTTCCGAAAGTCGGAGAAGCTCAAGGATGGTACCGATCGATGCGCGCTACCCCATTTAGTGGGGGTAGAGCCTACTTGCAAGTCTCTCCGACCTTCACAAAAAAAGTTATTCAAGAATATCTCTTTCTCCTATGTGCTTTCATCCCTAACCCTAACCCTAACCCTTCCGAAAGTCGGAGAAGCTCAAGGATGGTACCGATCGATGCGCGCTACCCCATTTAGTGGGGGTAGAGCCTACTTGCAAGTCTCTCCGACCTTCACAAAAAAAGTTATTCAAGAATATCTCCTCAGATTTGGGGGAATTTCGTCGGTCGACCTCTTCCGAAGGTCGTACAAGCTCGGGGATGGTACCAATCGATCCGCAGGACCCAAATTAGTCCAGATGCAACCACTTTCCAAGTCTCTCCGACCTTCACAAAAAAAGTTATTCAAGAATATCTCTTTCTCCTATGTGCTTTCATCCCTAACCCTAACCCTAACCCTTCCGAAAGTCGGAGAAGCTCAAGGATGGTACCGATCGATGCGCGCTACCCCATTTAGTGGGGGTAGAGCCTACTTGCAAGTCTCTCCGACCTTCACAAAAAAAGTTATTCAAGAATATCTCCTCAGATTTGGGGGAATTTCGTCGGTCGACCTCTTCCGAAGGTCGTACAAGCTCGGGGATGGTACCAATCGATCCGCAGGACCCAAATTAGTCCAGATGCAACCACTTTCCAAGTCTCTCCGACCTTCACAAAAAAAGTTATTCAAGAATATCTCTTTCTCCTATGTGCTTTCATCCCTAACCCTAACCCTAACCCTTCCGAAAGTCGGAGAAGCTCAAGGATGGTACCGATCGATGCGCGCTACCCCATTTAGTGGGGGTAGAGCCTACTTGCAAGTCTCTCCGACCTTCACAAAAAAAGTTATTCAAGAATATCTCTTTCTCCTATGTGCTTTCATCCCTAACCCTAACCCTAACCCTTCCGAAAGTCGGAGAAGCTCAAGGATGGTACCGATCGATGCGCGCTACCCCATTTAGTGGGGGTAGAGCCTACTTGCAAGTCTCTCCGACCTTCACAAAAAAAGTTATTCAAGAATATCTCTTTCTCCTATGTGCTTTCATCCCTAACCCTAACCCTAACCCTTCCGAAAGTCGGAGAAGCTCAAGGATGGTACTGATCGATGCGCGCTACCCCATTTAGTGGGGGTAGAGCCTACTTGCAAGTCTCTCCGACTTTCACAAAAAAAGTTATTCAAGAATATCTCTTTCTCCTATGTGCTTTCATCCCTAACCCTAACCCTAACCCTTCCGAAAGTCGGAGAAGCTCAAGGATGGTACTGATCGATGCGCGCAACCCCATTTAGTGGGGGTAGAGCCTACTTGCAAGTCTCTCCGACCTTCACAAAAAAAGTTATTCAAGAATATCTCCTCAGATTTTGGGGGAATTTCGTCGGTCGACCTCTTCCGAAGGTCGTACAAGCTCGGGGATGGTACCAATCGATCTGCAGGACCCAAATTAGTCCAGATGCAACCACTTTCCAAGTCTCTCCGACCTTCACAAAAAAAGTTATTCAAGAATATCTCTTTCTCCTATGTGCTTTCAGCCCTAACCCTAACCCTAACCCTTCCGAAAGTCGGAGAAGCTCAAGGATGGTACCGATCGATGCGCGCTACCCCATTTAGTGGGGGTAGAGCCTACTTGCAAGTCTCTCCGACCTTCACAAAAAAAGTTATTCAAGAATATCTCTTTCTCCTATGTGCTTTCATCCCTAACCCTAACCCTAACCCTTCCGAAAGTCGGAGAAGCTCAAGGATGGTACCGATCGATGCGCGCAACCCCATTTAGTGGGGGTAGAGCCTACTTGCAAGTCTCTCCGACCTTCACAAAAAAAGTTATTCAAGAATATCTCCTCAGATTTGGGGGAATTTCGTCGGTCGACCTCTTCCGAAGGTCGTACAAGCTCGGGGATGGTACCAATCGATCCGCAGGACCCAAATTAGTCCAGATGCAACCACTTTCCAAGTCTCTCCGACCTTCACAAAAAAAGTTATTCAAGAATATCTCTTTCTCCTATGTGCTTTCATCCCTAACCCTAACCCTAACCCTTCCGAAAGTCGGAGAAGCTCAAGGATGGTACCGATCGATGCGCGCTACCCCATTTAGTGGGGGTAGAGCCTACTTGCAAGTCTCTCCGACCTTCACAAAAAAAGTTATTCAAGAATATCTCTTTCTCCTATGTGCTTTCATCCCTAACCCTAACCCTAACCCTTCCGAAAGTCGGAGAAGCTCAAGGATGGTACCGATCGATGCGCGCTACCCCATTTAGTGGGGGTAGAGCCTACTTGCAAGTCTCTCCGACCTTCACAAAAAAAGTTATTCAAGAATATCTCTTTCTCCTATGTGCTTTCATCCCTAACCCTAACCCTAACCCTTCCGAAAGTCGGAGAAGCTCAAGGATGGTACCGATCGATGCGCGCTACCCCATTTAGTGGGGGCAGAGCCTACTTGCGAGTCTCTCCGACCTTCACAAAAAAAGTTATTCAAGAATATCTCTTTCTCCTATGTGCTTTCATCCCTAACCCTAACCCTAACCCTTCCGAAAGTCGGAGAAGCTCAAGGATGGTACCGATCGATGCGCGCTACCCCATTTAGTGGGGGTAGAGCCTACTTGCAAGTCTCTCCGACCTTCACAAAAAAAGTTATTCAAGAATATCTGTTTCTCCTATGTGCTTTCATCCCTAACCCTAACCCTAACCCTAACCCTTCCGAAAGTCGGAGAAGCTCAAGGATGGTACCGATCGATGCGCGCTACCCCATTTAGTGGGGGTAGAGCCTACTTGCAAGTCTCTCCGACCTTCACAAAAAAAGTTATTCAAGAATATCTCTTTCTCCTATGTGCTTTCATCCCTAACCCTAACCCTAACCCTTCCGAAAGTCGGAGAAGCTCAAGGATGGTACCGATCGATGCGCGCTACCCCATTTAGTGGGGGCAGAGCCTACTTGCAAGTCTCTCCGACCTTCACAAAAAAAGTTATTCAAGAATATCTCTTTCTCCTATGTGCTTTCATCCCTAACCCTAACCCTAACCCTTCCGAAAGTCGGAGAAGCTCAAGGATGGTACCGATCGATGCGCGCTACCCCATTTAGTGGGGGTAGAGCCTACTTGCAAGTCTCTCCGACCTTCACAAAAAAAGTTATTCAAGAATATCTGTTTCTCCTATGTGCTTTCATCCCTAACCCTAACCCTAACCCTTCCGAAAGTCGGAGAAGCTCAAGGATGGTACCGATCGATGCGCGCTACCCCATTTAGTGGGGGTAGAGCCTACTTGCAAGTCTCTCCGACCTTCACAAAAAAAGTTATTCAAGAATATCTCTTTCTCCTATGTGCTTTCATCCCTAACCCTAACCCTAACCCTTCCGAAAGTCGGAGAAGCTCAAGGATGGTACCGATCGATGCGCGCAACCCCATTTAGTGGGGGTAGAGCCTACTTGCAAGTCTCTCCGACCTTCACAAAAAAAGTTATTCAAGAATATCTCTTTCTCCTATGTGCTTTCATCCCTAACCCTAACCCTAACCCTTCCGAAAGTCGGAGAAGCTCAAGGATGGTACCGATCGATGCGCGCAACCCCATTTAGTGGGGGTAGAGCCTACTTGCAAGTCTCTCCGACCTTCACAAAAAAAGTTATTCAAGAATATCTCCTCAGATTTGGGGGAATTTCGTCGGTCGACCTCTTCCGAAGGTCGTACAAGCTCGGGGATGGTACCAATCGATCCGCAGGACCCAAATTAGTCCAGATGCAACCACTTTCCAAGTCTCTCCGACCTTCACAAAAAAAGTTATTCAAGAATATCTCTTTCTCCTATGTGCTTTCATCCCTAACCCTAACCCTAACCCTTTCGAAAGTCGGAGAAGCTCAAGGATGGTACCGATCGATGCGCGCTACCCCATTTAGTGGGGGTAGAGCCTACTTGCAAGTCTCTCCGACCTTCACAAAAAAAGTTATTCAAGAATATCTCTTTCTCCTATGTGCTTTCATCCCTAACCCTAACCCTAACCCTTCCGAAAGTCGGAGAAGCTCCAGGATGGTACCGATCGATGCGCGCTACCCCATTTAGTGGGGGTAGAGCCTACTTGCAAGTCTCTCCGACCTTCACAAAAAAAGTTATTCAAGAATATCTCCTCAGATTTGGGGGAATTTCGTCGGTCGACCTCTTCCGAAGGTCGTACAAGCTCGGGGATGGTACCAATCGATCCGCAGGACACAAATTAGTCCAGATGCAACCACTTTCCAAGTCTCTCCGACCTTCACAAAAAAAGTTATTCAAGAATATCTCTTTCTCCTATGTGCTTTCATCCCTAACCCTAACCCTAACCCTTCCGAAAGTCGGAGAAGCTCAAGGATGGTACCGATCGATGCGCGCTACCCCATTTAGTGGGGGTAGAGCCTACTTGCAAGTCTCTCCGACCTTCACAAAAAAAGTTATTCAAGAATATCTCTTTCTCCTATGTGCTTTCATCCCTAACCCTAACCCTTCCGAAAGTCGGAGAAGCTCAAGGATGGTACCGATCGATGCGCGCAACCCCATTTAGTGGGGGTAGAGCCTACTTGCAAGTCTCTCCGACCTTCACAAAAAAAGTTATTCAAGAATATCTCCTCAGATTTGGGGGAATTTCGTCGGTCGACCTCTTCCGAAGGTCGTACAAGCTCGGGGATGGTACCAATCGATCCGCAGGACCCAAATTAGTCCAGATGCAACCACTTTCCAAGTCTCTCCGACCTTCACAAAAAAAGTTATTCAAGAATATCTCTTTCTCCTATGTGCTTTCATCCCTAACCCTAACCCTAACCCTTCCGAAAGTCGGAGAAGCTCAAGGATGGTACCGATCGATGCGCGCTACCCCATTTAGTGGGGGTAGAGCCTACTTGCAAGTCTCTCCGACCTTCACAAAAAAAGTTATTCAAGAATATCTCTTTCTCCTATGTGCTTTCATCCCTAACCCTAACCCTAACCCTTCCGAAAGTCGGAGAAGCTCAAGGATGGTACCGATCGATGCGCGCTACCCCATTTAGTGGGGGTAGAGCCTACTTGCAAGTCTCTCCGACCTTCACAAAAAAAGTTATTCAAGAATATCTCTTTCTCCTATGTGCTTTCATCCCTAACCCTAACCCTAACCCTTCCGAAAGTCGGAGAAGCTCAAGGATGGTACCGATCGATGCGCGCAACCCCATTTAGTGGGGGTAGAGCCTACTTGCAAGTCTCTCCGACCTTCACAAAAAAAGTTATTCAAGAATATCTCCTCAGATTTGGGGGAATTTCGTCGGTCGACCTCTTCCGAAGGTCGTACAAGCTCGGGGATGGTACCAATCGATCCGCAGGACCCAAATTAGTCCAGATGCAACCACTTTCCAAGTCTCTCCGACCTTCACAAAAAAAGTTATTCAAGAATATCTCTTTCTCCTATGTGCTTTCATCCCTAACCCTAACCCTAACCCTTTCGAAAGTCGGAGAAGCTCAAGGATGGTACCGATCGATGCGCGCTACCCCATTTAGTGGGGGTAGAGCCTACTTGCAAGTCTCTCCGACCTTCACAAAAAAAGTTATTCAAGAATATCTCTTTCTCCTATGTGCTTTCATCCCTAACCCTAACCCTAACCCTTCCGAAAGTCGGAGAAGCTCCAGGATGGTACCGATCGATGCGCGCTACCCCATTTAGTGGGGGTAGAGCCTACTTGCAAGTCTCTCCGACCTTCACAAAAAAAGTTATTCAAGAATATCTCCTCAGATTTGGGGGAATTTCGTCGGTCGACCTCTTCCGAAGGTCGTACAAGCTCGGGGATGGTACCAATCGATCCGCAGGACACAAATTAGTCCAGATGCAACCACTTTCCAAGTCTCTCCGACCTTCACAAAAAAAGTTATTCAAGAATATCTCTTTCTCCTATGTGCTTTCATCCCTAACCCTAACCCTAACCCTTCCGAAAGTCGGAGAAGCTCAAGGATGGTACCGATCGATGCGCGCTACCCCATTTAGTGGGGGTAGAGCCTACTTGCAAGTCTCTCCGACCTTCACAAAAAAAGTTATTCAAGAATATCTCTTTCTCCTATGTGCTTTCATCCCTAACCCTAACCCTTCCGAAAGTCGGAGAAGCTCAAGGATGGTACCGATCGATGCGCGCAACCCCATTTAGTGGGGGTAGAGCCTACTTGCAAGTCTCTCCGACCTTCACAAAAAAAGTTATTCAAGAATATCTCCTCAGATTTGGGGGAATTTCGTCGGTCGACCTCTTCCGAAGGTCGTACAAGCTCGGGGATGGTACCAATCGATCCGCAGGACCCAAATTAGTCCAGATGCAACCACTTTCCAAGTCTCTCCGACCTTCACAAAAAAAGTTATTCAAGAATATCTCTTTCTCCTATGTGCTTTCATCCCTAACCCTAACCCTAACCCTTCCGAAAGTCGGAGAAGCTCAAAGATGGTACCGATCGATGCGCGCTACCCCATTTAGTGGGGGTAGAGCCTACTTGCAAGTCTCTCCGACCTTCACAAAAAAAGTTATTCAAGAATATCTCTTTCTCCTATGTGCTTTCATCCCTAACCCTAACCCTAACCCTTCCGAAAGTCGGAGAAGCTCAAGGATGGTACCGATCGATGCGCGCTACCCCATTTAGTGGGGGTAGAGCCTACTTGCAAGTCTCTCCGACCTTCACAAAAAAAGTTATTCAAGAATATCTCTTTCTCCTATGTGCTTTCATCCCTAACCCTAACCCTAACCCTTCCGAAAGTCGGAGAAGCTCAAGGATGGTACCGATCGATGCGCGCTACCCCATTTAGTGGGGGTAGAGCCTACTTGCAAGTCTCTCCGACCTTCACAAAAAAAGTTATTCAAGAATATCTCCTCAGATTTGGGGGAATTTCGTCGGTCGACCTCTTCCGAAGGTCGTACAAGCTCGGGGATGGTACCAATCGTTCCGCAGGACACAAATTAGTTCAGATGCAACCACTTTCCAAGTCTCTCCGACCTTCACAAAAAAAGTTATTCAAGAATATCTCTTTCTCCTATGTGCTTTCATCCCTAACCCTAACCCTAACCCTTCCGAAAGTCGGAGAAGCTCAAGGATGGTACCGATCGATGCGCGCTACCCCATTTAGTGGGGGTAGAGCCTACTTGCAAGTCTCTCCGACCTTCACAAAAAAAGTTATTCAAGAATATCTCTTTCTCCTATGTGCTTTCATCCCTAACCCTAACCCTTCCGAAAGTCGGAGAAGCTCAAGGATGGTACCGATCGATGCGCGCAACCCCATTTAGTGGGGGTAGAGCCTACTTGCAAGTCTCTCCGACCTTCACAAAAAAAGTTATTCAAGAATATCTCCTCAGATTTGGGGGAATTTCGTCGGTCGACCTCTTCCGAAGGTCGTACAAGCTCGGGGATGGTACCAATCGATCCGCAGGACCCAAATTAGTCCAGATGCAACCACTTTCCAAGTCTCTCCGACCTTCACAAAAAAAGTTATTCAAGAATATCTCTTTCTCCTATGTGCTTTCATCCCTAACCCTAACCCTAACCCTTCCGAAAGTCGGAGAAGCTCAAAGATGGTACCGATCGATGCGCGCTACCCCATTTAGTGGGGGTAGAGCCTACTTGCAAGTCTCTCCGACCTTCACAAAAAAAGTTATTCAAGAATATCTCTTTCTCCTATGTGCTTTCATCCCTAACCCTAACCCTAACCCTTCCGAAAGTCGGAGAAGCTCAAGGATGGTACCGATCGATGCGCGCTACCCCATTTAGTGGGGGTAGAGCCTACTTGCAAGTCTCTCCGACCTTCACAAAAAAAGTTATTCAAGAATATCTCTTTCTCCTATGTGCTTTCATCCCTAACCCTAACCCTAACCCTTCCGAAAGTCGGAGAAGCTCAAGGATGGTACCGATCGATGCGCGCTACCACATTTAGTGGGGGTAGAGCCTACTTGCAAGTCTCTCCGACCTTCACAAAAAAAGTTATTCAAGAATATCTCTTTCTCCTATGTGCTTTCATCCCTAACCCTAACCCTAACCCTTCCGAAAGTCGGAGAAGCTCAAGGATGGTACCGATCGATGCGCGCAACCCCATTTAGTGGGGGTAGAGCCTACTTGCAAGTCTCTCCGACCTTCACAAAAAAAGTAATTCAAGAATATCTCCTCAGATTTGGGGGAATTTCGTCGGTCGACCTCTTCCGAAGGTCGTACAAGCTCGGGGATGGTACCAATCGATCCGCAGGACCCAAATTAGTCCAGATGCAACCACTTTCCAAGTCTCTCCGACCTTCACAAAAAAAGTTATTCAAGAATATCTCTTTCTCCTATGTGCTTTCATCCCTAACCCTAACCCTAACCCTTCCGAAAGTCGGAGAAGCTCAAGGATGGTACCGATCGATGCGCGCTACCCCATTTAGTGGGGGTAGAGCCTACTTGCAAGTCTCTCCGACCTTCACAAAAAAAGTTATTCAAGAATATCTCTTTCTCCTATGTGCTTTCATCCCTAACCCTAACCCTAACCCTTCCGAAAGTCGGAGAAGCTCAAGGATGGTACCGATCGATGCGCGCTACCCCATTTAGTGGGGGTAGAGCCTACTTGCAAGTCTCTCCGACCTTCACAAAAAAAGTTATTCAAGAATATCTCCTCAGATTTGGGGGAATTTCGTCGGTCGACCTCTTCCGAAGGTCGTACAAGCTCGGGGATGGTACCAATCGTTCCGCAGGACACAAATTAGTTCAGATGCAACCACTTTCCAAGTCTCTCCGACCTTCACAAAAAAAGTTATTCAAGAATATCTCTTTCTCCTATGTGCTTTCATCCCTAACCCTAACCCTAACCCTTCCGAAAGTCGGAGAAGCTCAAGGATGGTACCGATCGATGCGCGCTACCCCATTTAGTGGGGGTAGAGCCTACTTGCAAGTCTCTCCGACCTTCACAAAAAAAGTTATTCAAGAATATCTCTTTCTCCTATGTGCTTTCATCCCTAACCCTAACCCTAACCCTTCCGAAAGTCGGAGAAGCTCAAGGATGGTACCGATCGATGCGCGCAACCCCATTTAGTGGGGGTAGAGCCTACTTGCAAGTCTCTCCGACCTTCACAAAAAAAGTTATTCAAGAATATCTCCTCAGATTTGGGGGAATTTCGTCGGTCGACCTCTTCCGAAGGTCGTACAAGCTCGGGGATGGTACCAATCGATCTGCAGGACCCAAATTAGTCCAGATGCAACCACTTTCCAAGTCTCTCCGACCTTCACAAAAAAAGTTATTCAAGAATATCTCTTTCTCCTATGTGCTTTCATCCCTAACCCTAACCCTAACCCTTCCGAAAGTCGGAGAAGCTCAAGGATGGTACCGATCGATGCGCGCTACCCCATTTAGTGGGGGTAGAGCCTACTTGCAAGTCTCTCCGACCTTCACAAAAAAAGTTATTCAAGAATATCTCTTTCTCCTATGTGCTTTCATCCCTAACCCTAACCCTTCCGAAAGTCGGAGAAGCTCAAGGATGGTACCGATCGATGCGCGCTACCCCATTTAGTGGGGGTAGAGCCTACTTGCAAGTCTCTCCGACCTTCACAAAAAAAGTTATTCAAGAATATCTCTTTCTCCTATGTGCTTTCATCCCTAACCCTAACCCTAACCCTTCCGAAAGTCGGAGAAGCTCAAGGATGGTACCGATCGATGCGCGCAACCCCATTTAGTGGGGGTAGAGCCTACTTGCAAGTCTCTCCGACCTTCACAAAAAAAGTAATTCAAGAATATCTCCTCAGATTTGGGGGAATTTCGTCGGTCGACCTCTTCCGAAGGTCGTACAAGCTCGGGGATGGTACCAATCGATCCGCAGGACCCAAATTAGTCCAGATGCAACCACTTTCCAAGTCTCTCCGACCTTCACAAAAAAAGTTATTCAAGAATATCTCTTTCTCCTATGTGCTTTCATCCCTAACCCTAACCCTAACCCTTCCGAAAGTCGGAGAAGCTCAAGGATGGTACCGATCGATGCGCGCTACCCCATTTAGTGGGGGTAGAGCCTACTTGCAAGTCTCTCCGACCTTCACAAAAAAAGTTATTCAAGAATATCTCTTTCTCCTATGTGCTTTCATCCCTAACCCTAACCCTAACCCTTCCGAAAGTCGGAGAAGCTCAAGGATGGTACCGATCGATGCGCGCAACCCCATTTAGTGGGGGTAGAGCCTACTTGCAAGTCTCTCCGACCTTCACAAAAAAAGTTATTCAAGAATATCTCCTCAGATTTGGGGGAATTTCGTCGGTCGACCTCTTCCGAAGGTCGTACAAGCTCGGGGATGGTACCAATCGATCCGCAGGACCCAAATTAGTCCAGATGCAACCACTTTCCAAGTCTCTCCGACCTTCACAAAAAAAGTTATTCAAGAATATCTCTTTCTCCTATGTGCTTTCATCCCTAACCCTAACCCTAACCCTTCCGAAAGTCGGAGAAGCTCAAGGATGGTACCGATCGATGCGCGCTACCCCATTTAGTGGGGGTAGAGCCTACTTGCAAGTCTCTCCGACCTTCACAAAAAAAGTTATTCAAGAATATCTCTTTCTCCTATGTGCTTTCATCCCTAACCCTAACCCTTCCGAAAGTCGGAGAAGCTCAAGGATGGTACCGATCGATGCGCGCAACCCCATTTAGTGGGGGTAGAGCCTACTTGCAAGTCTCTCCGACCTTCACAAAAAAAGTTATTCAAGAATATCTCCTCAGATTTGGGGGAATTTCGTCGGTCGACCTCTTCCGAAGGTCGTACAAGCTCGGGGATGGTACCAATCGATCCGCAGGACCCAAATTAGTCCAGATGCAACCACTTTCCAAGTCTCTCCGACCTTCACAAAAAAAGTTATTCAAGAATATCTCTTTCTCCTATGTGCTTTCATCCCTAACCCTAACCCTAACCCTTCCGAAAGTCGGAGAAGCTCAAGGATGGTACCGATCGATGCGCGCTACCCCATTTAGTGGGGGTAGAGCCTACTTGCAAGTCTCTCCGACCTTCACAAAAAAAGTTATTCAAGAATATCTCTTTCTCCTATGTGCTTTCATCCCTAACCCTAACCCTAACCCTTCCGAAAGTCGGAGAAGCTCAAGGATGGTACCGATCGATGCGCGCTACCCCATTTAGTGGGGGTAGAGCCTACTTGCAAGTCTCTCCGACCTTCACAAAAAAAGTTATTCAAGAATATCTCTTTCTCCTATGTGCTTTCATCCCTAACCCTAACCCTAACCCTTCCGAAAGTCGGAGAAGCTCAAGGATGGTACCGATCGATGCGCGCAACCCCATTTAGTGGGGGTAGAGCCTACTTGCAAGTCTCTCCGACCTTCACAAAAAAAGTTATTCAAGAATATCTCCTCAGATTTGGGGGAATTTCGTCGGTCGACCTCTTCCGAAGGTCGTACAAGCTCGGGGATGGTACCAATCGATCCGCAGGACCCAAATTAGTCCAGATGCAACCACTTTCCAAGTCTCTCCGACCTTCACAAAAAAAGTTATTCAAGAATATCTCTTTCTCCTATGTGCTTTCATCCCTAACCCTAACCCTAACCCTTTCGAAAGTCGGAGAAGCTCAAGGATGGTACCGATCGATGCGCGCTACCCCATTTAGTGGGGGTAGAGCCTACTTGCAAGTCTCTCCGACCTTCACAAAAAAAGTTATTCAAGAATATCTCTTTCTCCTATGTGCTTTCATCCCTAACCCTAACCCTAACCCTTCCGAAAGTCGGAGAAGCTCCAGGATGGTACCGATCGATGCGCGCTACCCCATTTAGTGGGGGTAGAGCCTACTTGCAAGTCTCTCCGACCTTCACAAAAAAAGTTATTCAAGAATATCTCCTCAGATTTGGGGGAATTTCGTCGGTCGACCTCTTCCGAAGGTCGTACAAGCTCGGGGATGGTACCAATCGATCCGCAGGACACAAATTAGTCCAGATGCAACCACTTTCCAAGTCTCTCCGACCTTCACAAAAAAAGTTATTCAAGAATATCTCTTTCTCCTATGTGCTTTCATCCCTAACCCTAACCCTAACCCTTCCGAAAGTCGGAGAAGCTCAAGGATGGTACCGATCGATGCGCGCTACCCCATTTAGTGGGGGTAGAGCCTACTTGCAAGTCTCTCCGACCTTCACAAAAAAAGTTATTCAAGAATATCTCTTTCTCCTATGTGCTTTCATCCCTAACCCTAACCCTTCCGAAAGTCGGAGAAGCTCAAGGATGGTACCGATCGATGCGCGCAACCCCATTTAGTGGGGGTAGAGCCTACTTGCAAGTCTCTCCGACCTTCACAAAAAAAGTTATTCAAGAATATCTCCTCAGATTTGGGGGAATTTCGTCGGTCGACCTCTTCCGAAGGTCGTACAAGCTCGGGGATGGTACCAATCGATCCGCAGGACCCAAATTAGTCCAGATGCAACCACTTTCCAAGTCTCTCCGACCTTCACAAAAAAAGTTATTCAAGAATATCTCTTTCTCCTATGTGCTTTCATCCCTAACCCTAACCCTAACCCTTCCGAAAGTCGGAGAAGCTCAAAGATGGTACCGATCGATGCGCGCTACCCCATTTAGTGGGGGTAGAGCCTACTTGCAAGTCTCTCCGACCTTCACAAAAAAAGTTATTCAAGAATATCTCTTTCTCCTATGTGCTTTCATCCCTAACCCTAACCCTAACCCTTCCGAAAGTCGGAGAAGCTCAAGGATGGTACCGATCGATGCGCGCTACCCCATTTAGTGGGGGTAGAGCCTACTTGCAAGTCTCTCCGACCTTCACAAAAAAAGTTATTCAAGAATATCTCTTTCTCCTATGTGCTTTCATCCCTAACCCTAACCCTAACCCTTCCGAAAGTCGGAGAAGCTCAAGGATGGTACCGATCGATGCGCGCTACCACATTTAGTGGGGGTAGAGCCTACTTGCAAGTCTCTCCGACCTTCACAAAAAAAGTTATTCAAGAATATCTCTTTCTCCTATGTGCTTTCATCCCTAACCCTAACCCTAACCCTTCCGAAAGTCGGAGAAGCTCAAGGATGGTACCGATCGATGCGCGCAACCCCATTTAGTGGGGGTAGAGCCTACTTGCAAGTCTCTCCGACCTTCACAAAAAAAGTAATTCAAGAATATCTCCTCAGATTTGGGGGAATTTCGTCGGTCGACCTCTTCCGAAGGTCGTACAAGCTCGGGGATGGTACCAATCGATCCGCAGGACCCAAATTAGTCCAGATGCAACCACTTTCCAAGTCTCTCCGACCTTCACAAAAAAAGTTATTCAAGAATATCTCTTTCTCCTATGTGCTTTCATCCCTAACCCTAACCCTAACCCTTCCGAAAGTCGGAGAAGCTCAAGGATGGTACCGATCGATGCGCGCTACCCCATTTAGTGGGGGTAGAGCCTACTTGCAAGTCTCTCCGACCTTCACAAAAAAAGTTATTCAAGAATATCTCTTTCTCCTATGTGCTTTCATCCCTAACCCTAACCCTAACCCTTCCGAAAGTCGGAGAAGCTCAAGGATGGTACCGATCGATGCGCGCTACCCCATTTAGTGGGGGTAGAGCCTACTTGCAAGTCTCTCCGACCTTCACAAAAAAAGTTATTCAAGAATATCTCCTCAGATTTGGGGGAATTTCGTCGGTCGACCTCTTCCGAAGGTCGTACAAGCTCGGGGATGGTACCAATCGTTCCGCAGGACACAAATTAGTTCAGATGCAACCACTTTCCAAGTCTCTCCGACCTTCACAAAAAAAGTTATTCAAGAATATCTCTTTCTCCTATGTGCTTTCATCCCTAACCCTAACCCTAACCCTTCCGAAAGTCGGAGAAGCTCAAGGATGGTACCGATCGATGCGCGCTACCCCATTTAGTGGGGGTAGAGCCTACTTGCAAGTCTCTCCGACCTTCACAAAAAAAGTTATTCAAGAATATCTCTTTCTCCTATGTGCTTTCATCCCTAACCCTAACCCTAACCCTTCCGAAAGTCGGAGAAGCTCAAGGATGGTACCGATCGATGCGCGCAACCCCATTTAGTGGGGGTAGAGCCTACTTGCAAGTCTCTCCGACCTTCACAAAAAAAGTTATTCAAGAATATCTCCTCAGATTTGGGGGAATTTCGTCGGTCGACCTCTTCCGAAGGTCGTACAAGCTCGGGGATGGTACCAATCGATCTGCAGGACCCAAATTAGTCCAGATGCAACCACTTTCCAAGTCTCTCCGACCTTCACAAAAAAAGTTATTCAAGAATATCTCTTTCTCCTATGTGCTTTCATCCCTAACCCTAACCCTAACCCTTCCGAAAGTCGGAGAAGCTCAAGGATGGTACCGATCGATGCGCGCTACCCCATTTAGTGGGGGTAGAGCCTACTTGCAAGTCTCTCCGACCTTCACAAAAAAAGTTATTCAAGAATATCTCTTTCTCCTATGTGCTTTCATCCCTAACCCTAACCCTTCCGAAAGTCGGAGAAGCTCAAGGATGGTACCGATCGATGCGCGCTACCCCATTTAGTGGGGGTAGAGCCTACTTGCAAGTCTCTCCGACCTTCACAAAAAAAGTTATTCAAGAATATCTCTTTCTCCTATGTGCTTTCATCCCTAACCCTAACCCTAACCCTTCCGAAAGTCGGAGAAGCTCAAGGATGGTACCGATCGATGCGCGCAACCCCATTTAGTGGGGGTAGAGCCTACTTGCAAGTCTCTCCGACCTTCACAAAAAAAGTAATTCAAGAATATCTCCTCAGATTTGGGGGAATTTCGTCGGTCGACCTCTTCCGAAGGTCGTACAAGCTCGGGGATGGTACCAATCGATCCGCAGGACCCAAATTAGTCCAGATGCAACCACTTTCCAAGTCTCTCCGACCTTCACAAAAAAAGTTATTCAAGAATATCTCTTTCTCCTATGTGCTTTCATCCCTAACCCTAACCCTAACCCTTCCGAAAGTCGGAGAAGCTCAAGGATGGTACCGATCGATGCGCGCTACCCCATTTAGTGGGGGTAGAGCCTACTTGCAAGTCTCTCCGACCTTCACAAAAAAAGTTATTCAAGAATATCTCTTTCTCCTATGTGCTTTCATCCCTAACCCTAACCCTAACCCTTCCGAAAGTCGGAGAAGCTCAAGGATGGTACCGATCGATGCGCGCAACCCCATTTAGTGGGGGTAGAGCCTACTTGCAAGTCTCTCCGACCTTCACAAAAAAAGTTATTCAAGAATATCTCCTCAGATTTGGGGGAATTTCGTCGGTCGACCTCTTCCGAAGGTCGTACAAGCTCGGGGATGGTACCAATCGATCCGCAGGACCCAAATTAGTCCAGATGCAACCACTTTCCAAGTCTCTCCGACCTTCACAAAAAAAGTTATTCAAGAATATCTCTTTCTCCTATGTGCTTTCATCCCTAACCCTAACCCTTCCGAAAGTCGGAGAAGCTCAAGGATGGTACCGATCGATGCGCGCTACCCCATTTAGTGGGGGTAGAGCCTACTTGCAAGTCTCTCCGACCTTCACAAAAAAAGTTATTCAAGAATATCTCTTTCTCCTATGTGCTTTCATCCCTAACCCTAACCCTAACCCTTCCGAAAGTCGGAGAAGCTCAAGGATGGTACCGATCGATGCGCGCAACCCCATTTAGTGGGGGTAGAGCCTACTTGCAAGTCTCTCCGACCTTCACAAAAAAGTTATTCAAGAATATCTCCTCAGATTTGGGGGAATTTCGTCGGTCGACCTCTTCCGAAGGTCGTACAAGCTCGGGGATGGTACCAATCGATCCGCAGGACCCAAATTAGTCCAGATGCAACCACTTTCCAAGTCTCTCCGACCTTCACAAAAAAAGTTATTCAAGAATATCTCTTTCTCCTATGTGCTTTCATCCCTAACCCTAACCCTAACCCTTCCGAAAGTCGGAGAAGCTCAAGGATGGTACCGATCGATGCGCGCTACCCCATTTAGTGGGGGTAGAGCCTACTTGCAAGTCTCTCCGACCTTCACAAAAAAAGTTATTCAAGAATATCTCTTTCTCCTATGTGCTTTCATCCCTAACCCTAACCCTTCCGAAAGTCGGAGAAGCTCAAGGATGGTACCGATCGATGCGCGCTACCCCATTTAGTGGGGGTAGAGCCTACTTGCAAGTCTCTCCGACCTTCACAAAAAAAGTTATTCAAGAATATCTCCTCAGATTTGGGGGAATTTCGTCGGTCGACCTCTTCCGAAGGTCGTACAAGCTCGGGGATGGTACCAATCGATCCGCAGGACACAAATTAGTCCAGATGCAACCACTTTCCAAGTCTCTCCGACCTTCACAAAAAAAGTTATTCAAGAATATCTCTTTCTCCTATGTGCTTTCATCCCTAACCCTAACCCTAACCCTTCCGAAAGTCGGAGAAGCTCAAGGATGGTACCGATCGATGCGCGCTACCCCATTTAGTGGGGGTAGAGCCTACTTGCAAGTCTCTCCGACCTTCACAAAAAAAGTTATTCAAGAATATCTCTTTCTCCTATGTGCTTTCATCCCTAACCCTAACCCTAACCCTTCCGAAAGTCGGAGAAGCTCAAGGATGGTACCGATCGATGCGCGCAACCCCATTTAGTGGGGGTAGAGCCTACTTGCAAGTCTCTCCGACCTTCACAAAAAAAGTTATTCAAGAATATCTCCTCAGATTTGGGGGAATTTCGTCGGTCGACCTCTTCCGAAGGTCGTACAAGCTCGGGGATGGTACCAATCGATCCGCAGGACCCAAATTAGTCCAGATGCAACCACTTTCCAAGTCTCTCCGACCTTCACAAAAAAAGTTATTCAAGAATATCTCTTTCTCCTATGTGCTTTCATCCCTAACCCTAACCCTAACCCTTTCGAAAGTCGGAGAAGCTCAAGGATGGTACCGATCGATGCGCGCTACCCCATTTAGTGGGGGTAGAGCCTACTTGCAAGTCTCTCCGACCTTCACAAAAAAAGTTATTCAAGAATATCTCTTTCTCCTATGTGCTTTCATCCCTAACCCTAACCCTAACCCTTCCGAAAGTCGGAGAAGCTCCAGGATGGTACCGATCGATGCGCGCTACCCCATTTAGTGGGGGTAGAGCCTACTTGCAAGTCTCTCCGACCTTCACAAAAAAAGTTATTCAAGAATATCTCCTCAGATTTGGGGGAATTTCGTCGGTCGACCTCTTCCGAAGGTCGTACAAGCTCGGGGATGGTACCAATCGATCCGCAGGACACAAATTAGTCCAGATGCAACCACTTTCCAAGTCTCTCCGACCTTCACAAAAAAAGTTATTCAAGAATATCTCTTTCTCCTATGTGCTTTCATCCCTAACCCTAACCCTAACCCTTCCGAAAGTCGGAGAAGCTCAAGGATGGTACCGATCGATGCGCGCTACCCCATTTAGTGGGGGTAGAGCCTACTTGCAAGTCTCTCCGACCTTCACAAAAAAAGTTATTCAAGAATATCTCTTTCTCCTATGTGCTTTCATCCCTAACCCTAACCCTTCCGAAAGTCGGAGAAGCTCAAGGATGGTACCGATCGATGCGCGCAACCCCATTTAGTGGGGGTAGAGCCTACTTGCAAGTCTCTCCGACCTTCACAAAAAAAGTTATTCAAGAATATCTCCTCAGATTTGGGGGAATTTCGTCGGTCGACCTCTTCCGAAGGTCGTACAAGCTCGGGGATTGTACCAATCGATCCGCAGGACCCAAATTAGTCCAGATGCAACCACTTTCCAAGTCTCTCCGACCTTCACAAAAAAAGTTATTCAAGAATATCTCTTTCTCCTATGTGCTTTCATCCCTAACCCTAACCCTAACCCTTCCGAAAGTCGGAGAAGCTCAAAGATGGTACCGATCGATGCGCGCTACCCCATTTAGTGGGGGTAGAGCCTACTTGCAAGTCTCTCCGACCTTCACAAAAAAAGTTATTCAAGAATATCTCTTTCTCCTATGTGCTTTCATCCCTAACCCTAACCCTAACCCTTCCGAAAGTCGGAGAAGCTCAAGGATGGTACCGATCGATGCGCGCTACCCCATTTAGTGGGGGTAGAGCCTACTTGCAAGTCTCTCCGACCTTCACAAAAAAAGTTATTCAAGAATATCTCTTTCTCCTATGTGCTTTCATCCCTAACCCTAACCCTAACCCTTCCGAAAGTCGGAGAAGCTCAAGGATGGTACCGATCGATGCGCGCTACCACATTTAGTGGGGGTAGAGCCTACTTGCAAGTCTCTCCGACCTTCACAAAAAAAGTTATTCAAGAATATCTCTTTCTCCTATGTGCTTTCATCCCTAACCCTAACCCTAACCCTTCCGAAAGTCGGAGAAGCTCAAGGATGGTACCGATCGATGCGCGCAACCCCATTTAGTGGGGGTAGAGCCTACTTGCAAGTCTCTCCGACCTTCACAAAAAAAGTAATTCAAGAATATCTCCTCAGATTTGGGGGAATTTCGTCGGTCGACCTCTTCCGAAGGTCGTACAAGCTCGGGGATGGTACCAATCGATCCGCAGGACCCAAATTAGTCCAGATGCAACCACTTTCCAAGTCTCTCCGACCTTCACAAAAAAAGTTATTCAAGAATATCTCTTTCTCCTATGTGCTTTCATCCCTAACCCTAACCCTAACCCTTCCGAAAGTCGGAGAAGCTCAAGGATAGTACCGATCGATGCGCGCTACCCCATTTAGTGGGGGTAGAGCCTACTTGCAAGTCTCTCCGACCTTCACAAAAAAAGTTATTCAAGAATATCTCTTTCTCCTATGTGCTTTCATCCCTAACCCTAACCCTAACCCTTCCGAAAGTCGGAGAAGCTCAAGGATGGTACCGATCGATGCGCGCTACCCCATTTAGTGGGGGTAGAGCCTACTTGCAAGTCTCTCCGACCTTCACAAAAAAAGTTATTCAAGAATATCTCCTCAGATTTGGGGGAATTTCGTCGGTCGACCTCTTCCGAAGGTCGTACAAGCTCGGGGATGGTACCAATCGTTCCGCAGGACACAAATTAGTTCAGATGCAACCACTTTCCAAGTCTCTCCGACCTTCACAAAAAAAGTTATTCAAGAATATCTCTTTCTCCTATGTGCTTTCATCCCTAACCCTAACCCTAACCCTTCCGAAAGTCGGAGAAGCTCAAGGATGGTACCGATCGATGCGCGCTACCCCATTTAGTGGGGGTAGAGCCTACTTGCAAGTCTCTCCGACCTTCACAAAAAAAGTTATTCAAGAATATCTCTTTCTCCTATGTGCTTTCATCCCTAACCCTAACCCTAACCCTTCCGAAAGTCGGAGAAGCTCAAGGATGGTACCGATCGATGCGCGCAACCCCATTTAGTGGGGGTAGAGCCTACTTGCAAGTCTCTCCGACCTTCACAAAAAAAGTTATTCAAGAATATCTCCTCAGATTTGGGGGAATTTCGTCGGTCGACCTCTTCCGAAGGTCGTACAAGCTCGGGGATGGTACCAATCGATCTGCAGGACCCAAATTAGTCCAGATGCAACCACTTTCCAAGTCTCTCCGACCTTCACAAAAAAAGTTATTCAAGAATATCTCTTTCTCCTATGTGCTTTCATCCCTAACCCTAACCCTAACCCTTCCGAAAGTCGGAGAAGCTCAAGGATGGTACCGATCGATGCGCGCTACCCCATTTAGTGGGGGTAGAGCCTACTTGCAAGTCTCTCCGACCTTCACAAAAAAAGTTATTCAAGAATATCTCTTTCTCCTATGTGCTTTCATCCCTAACCCTAACCCTTCCGAAAGTCGGAGAAGCTCAAGGATGGTACCGATCGATGCGCGCTACCCCATTTAGTGGGGGTAGAGCCTACTTGCAAGTCTCTCCGACCTTCACAAAAAAAGTTATTCAAGAATATCTCTTTCTCCTATGTGCTTTCATCCCTAACCCTAACCCTAACCCTTCCGAAAGTCGGAGAAGCTCAAGGATGGTACCGATCGATGCGCGCAACCCCATTTAGTGGGGGTAGAGCCTACTTGCAAGTCTCTCCGACCTTCACAAAAAAAGTAATTCAAGAATATCTCCTCAGATTTGGGGGAATTTCGTCGGTCGACCTCTTCCGAAGGTCGTACAAGCTCGGGGATGGTACCAATCGATCCGCAGGACCCAAATTAGTCCAGATGCAACCACTTTCCAAGTCTCTCCGACCTTCACAAAAAAAGTTATTCAAGAATATCTCTTTCTCCTATGTGCTTTCATCCCTAACCCTAACCCTAACCCTTCCGAAAGTCGGAGAAGCTCAAGGATGGTACCGATCGATGCGCGCTACCCCATTTAGTGGGGGTAGAGCCTACTTGCAAGTCTCTCCGACCTTCACAAAAAAAGTTATTCAAGAATATCTCTTTCTCCTATGTGCTTTCATCCCTAACCCTAACCCTAACCCTTCCGAAAGTCGGAGAAGCTCAAGGATGGTACCGATCGATGCGCGCAACCCCATTTAGTGGGGGTAGAGCCTACTTGCAAGTCTCTCCGACCTTCACAAAAAAAGTTATTCAAGAATATCTCCTCAGATTTGGGGGAATTTCGTCGGTCGACCTCTTCCGAAGGTCGTACAAGCTCGGGGATGGTACCAATCGATCCGCAGGACCCAAATTAGTCCAGATGCAACCACTTTCCAAGTCTCTCCGACCTTCACAAAAAAAGTTATTCAAGAATATCTCTTTCTCCTATGTGCTTTCATCCCTAACCCTAACCCTTCCGAAAGTCGGAGAAGCTCAAGGATGGTACCGATCGATGCGCGCTACCCCATTTAGTGGGGGTAGAGCCTACTTGCAAGTCTCTCCGACCTTCACAAAAAAAGTTATTCAAGAATATCTCTTTCTCCTATGTGCTTTCATCCCTAACCCTAACCCTAACCCTTCCGAAAGTCGGAGAAGCTCAAGGATGGTACCGATCGATGCGCGCAACCCCATTTAGTGGGGGTAGAGCCTACTTGCAAGTCTCTCCGACCTTCACAAAAAAAGTTATTCAAGAATATCTCCTCAGATTTGGGGGAATTTCGTCGGTCGACCTCTTCCGAAGGTCGTACAAGCTCGGGGATGGTACCAATCGATCCGCAGGACCCAAATTAGTCCAGATGCAACCACTTTCCAAGTCTCTCCGACCTTCACAAAAAAAGTTATTCAAGAATATCTCTTTCTCCTATGTGCTTTCATCCCTAACCCTAACCCTAACCCTTCCGAAAGTCGGAGAAGCTCAAGGATGGTACCGATCGATGCGCGCTACCCCATTTAGTGGGGGTAGAGCCTACTTGCAAGTCTCTCCGACCTTCACAAAAAAAGTTATTCAAGAATATCTCTTTCTCCTATGTGCTTTCATCCCTAACCCTAACCCTTCCGAAAGTCGGAGAAGCTCAAGGATGGTACCGATCGATGCGCGCTACCCCATTTAGTGGGGGTAGAGCCTACTTGCAAGTCTCTCCGACCTTCACAAAAAAAGTTATTCAAGAATATCTCCTCAGATTTGGGGGAATTTCGTCGGTCGACCTCTTCCGAAGGTCGTACAAGCTCGGGGATGGTACCAATCGATCCGCAGGACACAAATTAGTCCAGATGCAACCACTTTCCAAGTCTCTCCGACCTTCACAAAAAAAGTTATTCAAGAATATCTCTTTCTCCTATGTGCTTTCATCCCTAACCCTAACCCTAACCCTTCCGAAAGTCGGAGAAGCTCAAGGATGGTACTGATCGATGCGCGCTACCCCATTTAGTGGGGGTAGAGCCTACTTGCAAGTCTCTCCGACCTTCACAAAAAAAGTTATTCAAGAATATCTCTTTCTCCTATGTGCTTTCATCCCTAACCCTAACCCTAACCCTTCCGAAAGTCGGAGAAGCTCAAGGATGGTACCGATCGATGCGCGCAACCCCATTTAGTGGGGGTAGAGCCTACTTGCAAGTCTCTCCGACCTTCACAAAAAAAGTTATTCAAGAATATCTCTTTCTCCTATGTGCTTTCATCCCTAACCCTAACCCTAACCCTTCCGAAAGTCGGAGAAGCTCAAGGATGGTACCGATCGATGCGCGCAACCCCATTTAGTGGGGGTAGAGCCTACTTGCAAGTCTCTCCGACCTTCACAAAAAAAGTAATTCAAGAATATCTCCTCAGATTTGGGGGAATTTCGTCGGTCGACCTCTTCCGAAGGTCGTACAAGCTCGGGGATGGTACCAATCGATCCGCAGGACCCAAATTAGTCCAGATGCAACCACTTTCCAAGTCTCTCCGACCTTCACAAAAAAAGTTATTCAAGAATATCTCTTTCTCCTATGTGCTTTCATCCCTAACCCTAACCCTAACCCTTCCGAAAGTCGGAGAAGCTCAAGGATGGTACCGATCGATGCGCGCTACCCCATTTAGTGGGGGCAGAGCCTACTTGCAAGTCTCTCCGACCTTCACAAAAAAAGTTATTCAAGAATATCTCTTTCTCCTATGTGCTTTCATCCCTAACCCTAACCCTTCCGAAAGTCGGAAAAGCTCAAGGATGGTACCGATCGATGCGCGCTACCCCATTTAGTGGGGGTAGAGCCTACTTGCAAGTCTCTCCGACCTTCACAAAAAAAGTTATTCAAGAATATCTCTTTCTCCTATGTGCTTTCATCCCTAACCCTAACCCTTCCGAAAGTCGGAGAAGCTCAAGGATGGTACCGATCGATGCGCGCAACCCCATTTAGTGGGGGTAGAGCCTACTTGCAAGTCTCTCCGACCTTCACAAAAAAAGTAATTCAAGAATATCTCCTCAGATTTGGGGGAATTTCGTCGGTCGACCTCTTCCGAAGGTCGTACAAGCTCGGGGATGGTACCAATCGATCCGCAGGACCCAAATTAGTCCAGATGCAACCACTTTCCAAGTCTCTCCGACCTTCACAAAAAAAGTTATTCAAGAATATCTCTTTCTCCTATGTGCTTTCATCCCTAACCCTAACCCTAACCCTTCCGAAAGTCGGAGAAGCTCAAGGATGGTACCTATCGATGCGCGCTACCCCATTTAGTGGGGGTAGAGCCTACTTGCAAGTCTCTCCGACCTTCACAAAAAAAGTTATTCAAGAATATCTCCTCAGATTTGGGGGAATTTCGTCGGTCGACCTCTTTCGAAGGTCGTACAAGCTCGGGGATGGTACCAATCGATCCGCAGGACCCAAATTAGTCCAGATGCAACCACTTTCCAAGTCTCTCCGACCTTCACAAAAAAAGTTATTCAAGAATATCTCTTTCTCCTATGTGCTTTCATCCCTAACCCTAACCCTAACCCTTCCGAAAGTCGGAGAAGCTCAAGGATGGTACCGATCGATGCGCGCTACCCCATTTAGTGGGGGTAGAGCCTACTTGCAAGTCTCTCCGACCTTCACAAAAAAAGTTATTCAAGAATATCTCTTTCTCCTATGTGCTTTCATCCCTAACCCTAACCCTAACCCTTCCGAAAGTCGGAGAAGCTCAAGGATGGTACCGATCGATGCGCGCTACCCCATTTAGTGGGGGTAGAGCCTACTTGCAAGTCTCTCCGACCTTCACAAAAAAAGTTATTCAAGAATATCTCTTTCTCCTATGTGCTTTCATCCCTAACCCTAACCCTAACCCTTCCGAAAGTCGGAGAAGCTCAAGGATGGTACCGATCGATGCGCGCAACCCCATTTAGTGGGGGTAGAGCCTACTTGCAAGTCTCTCCGACCTTCACAAAAAAAGTTATTCAAGAATATCTCTTTCTCCTATGTGCTTTCATCCCTAACCCTAACCC
Organism: Limanda limanda; assembly: GCF_963576545.1. Classification (NCBI taxonomy): domain Eukaryota; kingdom Metazoa; phylum Chordata; class Actinopteri; order Pleuronectiformes; family Pleuronectidae; genus Limanda; species Limanda limanda. The sequence continues at coordinate 59,651 of NW_026870564.1, forward strand.
TAACCCTTCCGAAAGTCGGAGAAGCTCAAGGATGGTACCGATCGATGCGCGCAACCCCATTTAGTGGGGGTAGAGCCTACTTGCAAGTCTCTCCGACCTTCACAAAAAAAGTAATTCAAGAATATCTCCTCAGATTTGGGGGAATTTCGTCGGTCGACCTCTTCCGAAGGTCGTACAAGCTCGGGGATGGTACCAATCGATCTGCAGGACCCAAATTAGTCCAGATGCAACCACTTTCCAAGTCGCTCCGACCTTCACAAAAAAAGTTATTCAAGAATATCTCTTTCTCCTATGTGCTTTCATCCCTAACCCTAACCCTAACCCTTCCGAAAGTCGGAGAAGCTCAAGGATGGTACCGATCGATGCGCGCTACCCCATTTAGTGGGGGCAGAGCCTACTTGCAAGTCTCTCCGACCTTCACAAAAAAAGTTATTCAAGAATATCTCTTTCTCCTATGTGCTTTCATCCCTAACCCTAACCCTAACCCTTCCGAAAGTCGGAGAAGCTCAAGGATGGTACCGATCGATGCGCGCTACCCCATTTAGTGGGGGTAGAGCCTACTTGCAAGTCTCTCCGACCTTCACAAAAAAAGTTATTCAAGAATATCTCTTTCTCCTATGTGCTTTCATCCCTAACCCTAACCCTAACCCTTCCGAAAGTCGGAGAAGCTCAAGGATGGTACCGATCGATGCGCGCTACCACATTTAGTGGGGGTAGAGCCTACTTGCAAGTCTCTCCGACCTTCACAAAAAAAGTTATTCAAGAATATCTCTTTCTCCTATGTGCTTTCATCCCTAACCCTAACCCTAACCCTTCCGAAAGTCGGAGAAGCTCAAGGATGGTACCGATCGATGCGCGCAACCCCATTTAGTGGGGGTAGAGCCTACTTGCAAGTCTCTCCGACCTTCACAAAAAAAGTTATTCAAGAATATCTCTTTCTCCTATGTGCTTTCATCCCTAACCCTAACCCTAACCCTTCCGAAAGTCGGAGAAGCTCAAGGATGGTACCGATCGATGCGCGCAACCCCATTTAGTGGGGGTAGAGCCTACTTGCAAGTCTCTCCGACCTTCACAAAAAAAGTAATTCAAGAATATCTCCTCAGATTTGGGGGAATTTCGTCGGTCGACCTCTTCCGAAGGTCGTACAAGCTCGGGGATGGTACCAATCGATCCGCAGGACCCAAATTAGTCCAGATGCAACCACTTTCCAAGTCGCTCCGACCTTCACAAAAAAAGTTATTCAAGAATATCTCTTTCTCCTATGTGCTTTCATCCCTAACCCTAACCCTAACCCTTCCGAAAGTCGGAGAAGCTCAAGGATGGTACCGATCGATGCGCGCTACCCCATTTAGTGGGGGCAGAGCCTACTTGCAAGTCTCTCCGACCTTCACAAAAAAAGTTATTCAAGAATATCTCTTTCTCCTATGTGCTTTCATCCCTAACCCTAACCCTAACCCTTCCGAAAGTCGGAGAAGCTCAAGGATGGTACTGATCGATGCGCGCTACCCCATTTAGTGGGGGTAGAGCCTACTTGCAAGTCTCTCCGACCTTCACAAAAAAAGTTATTCAAGAATATCTCTTTCTCCTATGTGCTTTCATCCCTAACCCTAAACCTAACCCTTCCGAAAGTCGGAGAAGCTCAAGGATGGTACCGATCGATGCGCGCAACCCCATTTAGTGGGGGTAGAGCCTACTTGCAAGTCTCTCCGACCTTCACAAAAAAAGTAATTCAAGAATATCTCCTCAGATTTGGGGGAATTTCGTCGGTCGACCTCTTCCGAAGGTCGTACAAGCTCGGGGATGGTACCAATCGATCCGCAGGACCCAAATTAGTCCAGATGCAACCACTTTCCAAGTCTCTCCGACCTTCACAAAAAAAGTTATTCAAGAATATCTCTTTCTCCTATGTGCTTTCATCCCTAACCCTAACCCTAACCCTTCCGAAAGTCGGAGAAGCTCAAGGATGGTACTGATCGATGCGCGCTACCCCATTTAGTGGGGGTAGAGCCTACTTGCAAGTCTCTCCGACCTTCACAAAAAAAGTTATTCAAGAATATCTCTTTCTCCTATGTGCTTTCATCCTAACCCTAACCCTTCCGAAAGTCGGAGAAGCTCAAGGATGGTACCGATCGATGCGCGCTACCCCATTTAGTGGGGGTAGAGCCTACTTGCAAGTCTCTCAGACCTTCACAAAAAAAGTTATTCAAGAATATCTCCTCAGATTTGGGGGAATTTCGTCGGTCGACCTCTTCCGAAGGTCGTACAAGCTCGGGGATGGTACCAATCGATCCGCAGGACCCAAATTAGTCCAGATGCAACCACTTTCCAAGTCTCTCCGACCTTCACAAAAAAAGTTATTCAAGAATATCTCTTTCTCCTATGTGCTTTCATCCCTAACCCTAACCCTAACCCTTCCGAAAGTCGGAGAAGCTCAAGGATGGTACCGATCGAGGCGCGCTACCCCATTTAGTGGGGGCAGAGCCTACTTGCAAGTCTCTCCGACCTTCACAAAAAAAGTTATTCAAGAATATCTCTTTCTCCTATGTGCTTTCATCCCTAACCCTAACCCTAACCCTTCCGAAAGTCGGAGAAGCTCAAGGATGGTACCGATCGATGCGCGCTACCCCATTTAGTGGGGGTAGAGCCTACTTGCAAGTCTCTCCGACCTTCACAAAAAAAGTTATTCAAGAATATCTCTTTCTCCTATGTGCTTTCATCCCTAACCCTAACCCTAACCCTTCCGAAAGTCGGAGAAGCTCAAGGATGGTACCGATCGATGCGCGCTACCCCATTTAGTGGGGGTAGAGCCTACTTGCAAGTCTCTCCGACCTTCACAAAAAAAGTTATTCAAGAATATCTCTTTCTCCTATGTGCTTTCATCCCTAACCCTAACCCTAACCCTTCCGAAAGTCGGAGAAGCTCAAGGATGGTACCGATCGATGCGCGCAACCCCATTTAGTGGGAGTAGAGCCTACTTGCAAGTCTCTCCGACCTTCACAAAAAAAGTTATTCAAGAATATCTCCTCAGATTTGGGGGAATTTCGTCGGTCGACCTCTTCCGAAGGTCGTACAAGCTCGGGGATGGTACCAATCGATCCGCAGGACCCAAATTAGTCCAGATGCAACCACTTTCCAAGTCTCTCCGACCTTCACAAAAAAAGTTATTCAAGAATATCTCTTTCTCCTATGTGCTTTCATCCCTAACCCTAACCCTAACCCTTCCGAAAGTCGGAGAAGCTCAAGGATGGTACCGATCGATGCGCGCTACCCCATTTAGTGGGGGTAGAGCCTACTTGCAAGTCTCTCCGACCTTCACAAAAAAAGTTATTCAAGAATATCTCTTTCTCCTATGTGCTTTCATCCCTAACCCTAACCCTAACCCTTCCAAAAGTCGGAGAAGCTCAAGGATGGTACCGATCGATGCGCGCAACCCCATTTAGTGGGGGTAGAGCCTACTTGCAAGTCTCTCCGACCTTCACAAAAAAAGTTATTCAAGAATATCTCCTCAGATTTGGGGGAATTTCGTCGGTCGACCTCTTCCGAAGGTCGTACAAGCTCGGGGATGGTACCAATCGATCCGCAGGACCCAAATTAGTCCAGATGCAACCACTTTACAAGTCTCTCCGACCTTCACAAAAAAAGTTATTCAAGAATATCTCTTTCTCCTATGTGCTTTCATCCCTAACCCTAACCCTAACCCTTCCGAAAGTCGGAGAAGCTCAAGGATGGTACCGATCGATGCGCGCTACCCCATTTAGTGGGGGTAGAGCCTACTTGCAAGTCTCTCCGACCTTCACAAAAAAAGTTATTCAAGAATATCTCTTTCTCCTATGTGCTTTCATCCCTAACCCTAACCCTAACCCTTCCGAAAGTCGGAGAAGCTCAAGGATGGTACCGATCGATGCGCGCTACCCCATTTAGTGGGGGTAGAGCCTACTTGCAAGTCTCTCCGACCTTCACAAAAAAAGTTATTCAAGAATATCTCCTCAGATTTGGGGGAATTTCGTCGGTCGACCTCTTCCGAAGGTCGTACAAGCTCGGGGATGGTACCAATCGATCCGCAGGACCCAAATTAGTCCAGATGCAACCACTTTCCAAGTCTCTCCGACCTTCACAAAAAAAGTTATTCAAGAATATCTCTTTCTCCTATGTGCTTTCATCCCTAACCCTAACCCTAACCCTTCCGAAAGTCGGAGAAGCTCAAGGATGGTACCGATCGATGCGCGCTACCCCATTTAGTGGGGGTAGAGCCTACTTGCAAGTCTCTCCGACCTTCACAAAAAAAGTTATTCAAGAATATCTCTTTCTCCTATGTGCTTTCATCCCTAACCCTAACCCTAACCCTTCCGAAAGTCGGAGAAGCTCAAGGATGGTACCGATCGATGCGCGCTACCCCATTTAGTGGGGGTAGAGCCTACTTGCAAGTCTCTCCGACCTTCACAAAAAAAGTTATTCAAGAATATCTCTTTCTCCTATGTGCTTTCATCCTAACCCTAACCCTTCCGAAAGTCGGAGAAGCTCAAGGATGGTACCGATCGATGCGCGCTACCCCATTTAGTGGGGGTAGAGCCTACTTGCAAGTCTCTCAGACCTTCACAAAAAAAGTTATTCAAGAATATCTCCTCAGATTTGGGGGAATTTCGTCGGTCGACCTCTTCCGAAGGTCGTACAAGCTCGGGGATGGTACCAATCGATCCGCAGGACCCAAATTAGTCCAGATGCAACCACTTTCCAAGTCTCTCCGACCTTCACAAAAAAAGTTATTCAAGAATATCTCTTTCTCCTATGTGCTTTCATCCCTAACCCTAACCCTAACCCTTCCGAAAGTCGGAGAAGCTCAAGGATGGTACCGATCGAGGCGCGCTACCCCATTTAGTGGGGGCAGAGCCTACTTGCAAGTCTCTCCGACCTTCACAAAAAAAGTTATTCAAGAATATCTCTTTCTCCTATGTGCTTTCATCCCTAACCCTAACCCTAACCCTTCCGAAAGTCGGAGAAGCTCAAGGATGGTACCGATCGATGCGCGCTACCCCATTTAGTGGGGGTAGAGCCTACTTGCAAGTCTCTCCGACCTTCACAAAAAAAGTTATTCAAGAATATCTCTTTCTCCTATGTGCTTTCATCCCTAACCCTAACCCTAACCCTTCCGAAAGTCGGAGAAGCTCAAGGATGGTACCGATCGATGCGCGCTACCCCATTTAGTGGGGGTAGAGCCTACTTGCAAGTCTCTCCGACCTTCACAAAAAAAGTTATTCAAGAATATCTCTTTCTCCTATGTGCTTTCATCCCTAACCCTAACCCTAACCCTTCCGAAAGTCGGAGAAGCTCAAGGATGGTACCGATCGATGCGCGCAACCCCATTTAGTGGGAGTAGAGCCTACTTGCAAGTCTCTCCGACCTTCACAAAAAAAGTTATTCAAGAATATCTCCTCAGATTTGGGGGAATTTCGTCGGTCGACCTCTTCCGAAGGTCGTACAAGCTCGGGGATGGTACCAATCGATCCGCAGGACCCAAATTAGTCCAGATGCAACCACTTTCCAAGTCTCTCCGACCTTCACAAAAAAAGTTATTCAAGAATATCTCTTTCTCCTATGTGCTTTCATCCCTAACCCTAACCCTAACCCTTCCGAAAGTCGGAGAAGCTCAAGGATGGTACCGATCGATGCGCGCTACCCCATTTAGTGGGGGTAGAGCCTACTTGCAAGTCTCTCCGACCTTCACAAAAAAAGTTATTCAAGAATATCTCTTTCTCCTATGTGCTTTCATCCCTAACCCTAACCCTAACCCTTCCAAAAGTCGGAGAAGCTCAAGGATGGTACCGATCGATGCGCGCAACCCCATTTAGTGGGGGTAGAGCCTACTTGCAAGTCTCTCCGACCTTCACAAAAAAAGTTATTCAAGAATATCTCCTCAGATTTGGGGGAATTTCGTCGGTCGACCTCTTCCGAAGGTCGTACAAGCTCGGGGATGGTACCAATCGATCCGCAGGACCCAAATTAGTCCAGATGCAACCACTTTCCAAGTCTCTCCGACCTTCACAAAAAAAGTTATTCAAGAATATCTCTTTCTCCTATGTGCTTTCATCCCTAACCCTAACCCTAACCCTTCCGAAAGTCGGAGAAGCTCAAGGATGGTACCGATCGATGCGCGCTACCCCATTTAGTGGGGGTAGAGCCTACTTGCAAGTCTCTCCGACCTTCACAAAAAAAGTTATTCAAGAATATCTCTTTCTCCTATGTGCTTTCATCCCTAACCCTAACCCTAACCCTTCCGAAAGTCGGAGAAGCTCAAGGATGGTACCGATCGATGCGCGCTACCCCATTTAGTGGGGGTAGAGCCTACTTGCAAGTCTCTCCGACCTTCACAAAAAAAGTTATTCAAGAATATCTCCTCAGATTTGGGGGAATTTCGTCGGTCGACCTCTTCCGAAGGTCGTACAAGCTCGGGGATGGTACCAATCGATCCGCAGGACCCAAATTAGTCCAGATGCAACCACTTTCCAAGTCTCTCCGACCTTCACAAAAAAAGTTATTCAAGAATATCTCTTTCTCCTATGTGCTTTCATCCCTAACCCTAACCCTAACCCTTCCGAAAGTCGGAGAAGCTCAAGGATGGTACCGATCGATGCGCGCTACCCCATTTAGTGGGGGTAGAGCCTACTTGCAAGTCTCTCCGACCTTCACAAAAAAAGTTATTCAAGAATATCTCTTTCTCCTATGTGCTTTCATCCCTAACCCTAACCCTAACCCTTCCGAAAGTCGGAGAAGCTCAAGGATGGTACCGATCGATGCGCGCAACCCCATTTAGTGGGGGTAGAGCCTACTTGCAAGTCTCTCCGACCTTCACAAAAAAAGTTATTCAAGAATATCTCCTCAGATTTGGGGGAATTTCGTCGGTCGACCTCTTCCGAAGGTCGTACAAGCTCGGGGATGGTACCAATCGATCCGCAGGACCCAAATTAGTCCAGATGCAACCACTTTCCAAGTCTCTCCGACCTTCACAAAAAAAGTTATTCAAGAATATCTCTTTCTCCTATGTGCTTTCATCCCTAACCCTAACCCTAACCCTTCCGAAAGTCGGAGAAGCTCAAGGATGGTACCGATCGATGCGCGCTACCCCATTTAGTGGGGGTAGAGCCTACTTGCAAGTCTCTCCGACCTTCACAAAAAAAGTTATTCAAGAATATCTCTTTCTCCTATGTGCTTTCATCCCTAACCCTAACCCTAACCCTTCCGAAAGTCGGAGAAGCTCAAGGATGGTACCGATCGATGCGCGCTACCCCATTTAGTGGGGGAAGCGCCTACTTGCAAGTCTCTCCGACCTTCACAAAAAAAGTTATTCAAGAATATCTCCTCAGATTTGGGGGAATTTCGTCGGTCGACCTCTTCCGAAGGTCGTACAAGCTCGGGGATGGTACCAATCGATCCGCAGGACCCAAATTAGTCCAGATGCAACCACTTTCCAAGTCTCTCCGACCTTCACAAAAAAAGTTATTCAAGAATATCTCTTTCTCCTATGTGCTTTCATCCCTAACCCTAACCCTAACCCTTCCGAAAGTCGGAGAAGCTCAAAGATGGTACCGATCGATGCGCGCTACCCCATTTAGTGGGGGTAGAGCCTACTTGCAAGTCTCTCCGACCTTCACAAAAAAAGTTATTCAAGAATATCTCTTTCTCCTATGTGCTTTCATCCCTAACCCTAACCCTAACCCTTCCGAAAGTCGGAGAAGCTCAAGGATGGTACCGATCGATGCGCGCAACCCCATTTAGTGGGGGTAGAGCCTACTTGCAAGTCTCTCCGACCTTCACAAAAAAAGTTATTCAAGAATATCTCCTCAGATTTGGGGGAATTTCGTCGGTCGACCTCTTCCGAAGGTCGTACAAGCTCGGGGATGGTACCAATCGATCCGCAGGACCCAAATTAGTCCAGATGCAACCACTTTCCAAGTCTCTCCGACCTTCACAAAAAAAGTTATTCAAGAATATCTCTTTCTCCTATGTGCTTTCATCCCTAACCCTAACCCTAACCCTTCCGAAAGTCGGAGAAGCTCAAGGATGGTACCGATCGATGCGCGCTACCCCATTTAGTGGGGGTAGAGCCTACTTGCAAGTCTCTCCGACCTTCACAAAAAAAGTTATTCAAGAATATCTCTTTCTCCTATGTGCTTTCATCCCTAACCCTAACCCTAACCCTTCCGAAAGTCGGAGAAGCTCAAGGATGGTACCGATCGATGCGCGCTACCCCATTTAGTGGGGGTAGAGCCTACTTGCAAGTCTCTCCGACCTTCACAAAAAAAGTTATTCAAGAATATCTCCTCAGATTTGGGGGAATTTCGTCGGTCGACCTCTTCCGAAGGTCGTACAAGCTCGGGGATGGTACCAATCGATCCGCAGGACCCAAATTAGTCCAGATGCAACCACTTTCCAAGTCTCTCCGACCTTCACAAAAAAAGTTATTCAAGAATATCTCTTTCTCCTATGTGCTTTCATCCCTAACCCTAACCCTAACCCTTCCGAAAGTCGGAGAAGCTCAAGGATGGTACCGATCGATGCGCGCTACCCCATTTAGTGGGGGTAGAGCCTACTTGCAAGTCTCTCCGACCTTCACAAAAAAAGTTATTCAAGAATATCTCCTCAGATTTGGGGGAATTTCGTCGGTCGACCTCTTCCGAAGGTCGTACAAGCTCGGGGATGGTACCAATCGATCCGCAGGACCCAAATTAGTCCAGATGCAACCACTTTCCAAGTCTCTCCGACCTTCACAAAAAAAGTTATTCAAGAATATCTCTTTCTCCTATGTGCTTTCATCCCTAACCCTAACCCTAACCCTTCCGAAAGTCGGAGAAGCTCAAGGATGGTACCGATCGATGCGCGCTACCCCATTTAGTGGGGGTAGAGCCTACTTGCAAGTCTCTCCGACCTTCACAAAAAAAGTTATTCAAGAATATCTCTTTCTCCTATGTGCTTTCATCCCTAACCCTAACCCTAACCCTTCCGAAAGTCGGAGAAGCTCAAGGATGGTACCGATCGATGCGCGCTACCCCATTTAGTGGGGGTAGAGCCTACTTGCAAGTCTCTCCGACCTTCACAAAAAAAGTTATTCAAGAATATCTCTTTCTCCTATGTGCTTTCATCCCTAACCCTAACCCTAACCCTTCCGAAAGTCGGAGAAGCTCAAGGATGGTACTGATCGATGCGCGCTACCCCATTTAGTGGGGGTAGAGCCTACTTGCAAGTCTCTCCGACCTTCACAAAAAAAGTTATTCAAGAATATCTCTTTCTCCTATGTGCTTTCATCCCTAACCCTAACCCTAACCCTTCCGAAAGTCGGAGAAGCTCAAGGATGGTACTGATCGATGCGCGCAACCCCATTTAGTGGGGGTAGAGCCTACTTGCAAGTCTCTCCGACCTTCACAAAAAAAGTTATTCAAGAATATCTCCTCAGATTTTGGGGGAATTTCGTCGGTCGACCTCTTCCGAAGGTCGTACAAGCTCGGGGATGGTACCAATCGATCTGCAGGACCCAAATTAGTCCAGATGCAACCACTTTCCAAGTCTCTCCGACCTTCACAAAAAAAGTTATTCAAGAATATCTCTTTCTCCTATGTGCTTTCATCCCTAACCCTAACCCTAACCCTTCCGAAAGTCGGAGAAGCTCAAGGATGGTACCGATCGATGCGCGCTACCCCATTTAGTGGGGGTAAAGCCTACTTGCAAGTCTCTCCGACCTTCACAAAAAAAGTTATTCAAGAATATCTCTTTCTCCTATGTGCTTTCATCCCTAACCCTAACCCTAACCCTTCCGAAAGTCGGAGAAGCTCAAGGATGGTACCGATCGATGCGCGCAACCCCATTTAGTGGGGGTAGAGCCTACTTGCAAGTCTCTCCGACCTTCACAAAAAAAGTTATTCAAGAATATCTCCTCAGATTTGGGGGAATTTCGTCGGTCGACCTCTTCCGAAGGTCGTACAAGCTCGGGGATGGTACCAATCGATCCGCAGGACCCAAATTAGTCCAGATGCAACCACTTTCCAAGTCTCTCCGACCTTCACAAAAAAAGTTATTCAAGAATATCTCTTTCTCCTATGTGCTTTCATCCCTAACCCTAACCCTAACCCTTCCGAAAGTCGGAGAAGCTCAAAGATGGTACCGATCGATGCGCGCTACCCCATTTAGTGGGGGTAGAGCCTACTTGCAAGTCTCTCCGACCTTCACAAAAAAAGTTATTCAAGAATATCTCTTTCTCCTATGTGCTTTCATCCCTAACCCTAACCCTAACCCTTCCGAAAGTCGGAGAAGCTCAAGGATGGTACCGATCGATGCGCGCAACCCCATTTAGTGGGGGTAGAGCCTACTTGCAAGTCTCTCCGACCTTCACAAAAAAAGTTATTCAAGAATATCTCCTCAGATTTGGGGGAATTTCGTCGGTCGACCTCTTCCGAAGGTCGTACAAGCTCGGGGATGGTACCAATCGATCCGCAGGACCCAAATTAGTCCAGATGCAACCACTTTCCAAGTCTCTCCGACCTTCACAAAAAAAGTTATTCAAGAATATCTCTTTCTCCTATGTGCTTTCATCCCTAACCCTAACCCTAACCCTTCCGAAAGTCGGAGAAGCTCAAGGATGGTACCGATCGATGCGCGCTACCCCATTTAGTGGGGGTAGAGCCTACTTGCAAGTCTCTCCGACCTTCACAAAAAAAGTTATTCAAGAATATCTCTTTCTCCTATGTGCTTTCATCCCTAACCCTAACCCTAACCCTTCCGAAAGTCGGAGAAGCTCAAGGATGGTACCGATCGATGCGCGCTACCCCATTTAGTGGGGGTAGAGCCTACTTGCAAGTCTCTCCGACCTTCACAAAAAAAGTTATTCAAGAATATCTCCTCAGATTTGGGGGAATTTCGTCGGTCGACCTCTTCCGAAGGTCGTACAAGCTCGGGGATGGTACCAATCGATCCGCAGGACCCAAATTAGTCCAGATGCAACCACTTTCCAAGTCTCTCCGACCTTCACAAAAAAAGTTATTCAAGAATATCTCTTTCTCCTATGTGCTTTCATCCCTAACCCTAACCCTAACCCTTCCGAAAGTCGGAGAAGCTCAAGGATGGTACCGATCGATGCGCGCTACCCCATTTAGTGGGGGTAGAGCCTACTTGCAAGTCTCTCCGACCTTCACAAAAAAAGTTATTCAAGAATATCTCCTCAGATTTGGGGGAATTTCGTCGGTCGACCTCTTCCGAAGGTCGTACAAGCTCGGGGATGGTACCAATCGATCTGCAGGACCCAAATTAGTCCAGATGCAACCACTTTCCAAGTCTCTCCGACCTTCACAAAAAAAGTTATTCAAGAATATCTCTTTCTCCTATGTGCTTTCATCCCTAACCCTAACCCTAACCCTTCCGAAAGTCGGAGAAGCTCAAGGATGGTACCGATCGATGCGCGCTACCCCATTTAGTGGGGGTAGAGCCTACTTGCAAGTCTCTCCGACCTTCACAAAAAAAGTTATTCAAGAATATCTCTTTCTCCTATGTGCTTTCATCCCTAACCCTAACCCTAACCCTTCCGAAAGTCGGAGAAGCTCAAGGATGGTACCGATCGATGCGCGCTACCCCATTTAGTGGGGGTAGAGCCTACTTGCAAGTCTCTCCGACCTTCACAAAAAAAGTTATTCAAGAATATCTCTTTCTCCTATGTGCTTTCATCCCTAACCCTAACCCTAACCCTTCCGAAAGTCGGAGAAGCTCAAGGATGGTACTGATCGATGTGCGCTACCCCATTTAGTGGGGGTAGAGCCTACTTGCAAGTCTCTCCGACCTTCACAAAAAAAGTTATTCAAGAATATCTCTTTCTCCTATGTGCTTTCATCCCTAACCCTAACCCTAACCCTTCCGAAAGTCGGAGAAGCTCAAGGATGGTACTGATCGATGCGCGCAACCCCATTTAGTGGGGGTAGAGCCTACTTGCAAGTCTCTCCGACCTTCACAAAAAAAGTTATTCAAGAATATCTCCTCAGATTTTGGGGGAATTTCGTCGGTCGACCTCTTCCGAAGGTCGTACAAGCTCGGGGATGGTACCAATCGATCTGCAGGACCCAAATTAGTCCAGATGCAACCACTTTCCAAGTCTCTCCGACCTTCACAAAAAAAGTTATTCAAGAATATCTCTTTCTCCTATGTGCTTTCATCCCTAACCCTAACCCTAACCCTTCCGAAAGTCGGAGAAGCTCAAGGATGGTACCGATCGATGCGCGCTACCCCATTTAGTGGGGGTAGAGCCTACTTGCAAGTCTCTCCGACCTTCACAAAAAAAGTTATTCAAGAATATCTCTTTCTCCTATGTGCTTTCATCCCTAACCCTAACCCTAACCCTTCCGAAAGTCGGAGAAGCTCAAGGATGGTACCGATCGATGCGCGCTACCCCATTTAGTGGGGGTAGAGCCTACTTGCAAGTCTCTCCGACCTTCACAAAAAAAGTTATTCAAGAATATCTCTTTCTCCTATGTGCTTTCATCCCTAACCCTAACCCTAACCCTTCCGAAAGTCGGAGAAGCTCAAGGATGGTACCGATCGATGCGCGCTACCCCATTTAGTGGGGGTAGAGCCTACTTGCAAGTCTCTCCGACCTTCACAAAAAAAGTTATTCAAGAATATCTCTTTCTCCTATGTGCTTTCATCCCTAACCCTAACCCTAACCCTTCCGAAAGTCGGAGAAGCTCAAGGATGGTACTGATCGATGCGCGCAACCCCATTTAGTGGGGGTAGAGCCTACTTGCAAGTCTCTCCGACCTTCACAAAAAAAGTTATTCAAGAATATCTCCTCAGATTTGGGGGAATTTCGTCGGTCGACCTCTTCCGAAGGTCGTACAAGCTCGGGGATGGTACCAATCGATCCGCAGGACCCAAATTAGTCCAGATGCAACCACTTTCCAAGTCTCTCCGACCTTCACAAAAAAAGTTATTCAAGAATATCTCTTTCTCCTATGTGCTTTCATCCCTAACCCTAACCCTAACCCTTCCGAAAGTCGGAGAAGCTCAAGGATGGTACCGATCGATGCGCGCTACCCCATTTAGTGGGGGTAGAGCCTACTTGCAAGTCTCTCCGACCTTCACAAAAAAAGTTATTCAAGAATATCTCTTTCTCCTATGTGCTTTCATCCCTAACCCTAACCCTAACCCTTCCGAAAGTCGGAGAAGCTCAAGGATGGTACCGATCGATGCGCGCTACCCCATTTAGTGGGGGTAGAGCCTACTTGCAAGTCTCTCCGACCTTCACAAAAAAAGTTATTCAAGAATATCTCTTTCTCCTATGTGCTTTCATCCCTAACCCTAACCCTAACCCTTCCGAAAGTCGGAGAAGCTCAAGGATGGTACTGATCGATGCGCGCAACCCCATTTAGTGGGGGTAGAGCCTACTTGCAAGTCTCTCCGACCTTCACAAAAAAAGTTATTCAAGAATATCTCCTCAGATTTGGGGGAATTTCGTCGGTCGACCTCTTCCGAAGGTCGTACAAGCTCGGGGATGGTACCAATCGATCCGCAGGACCCAAATTAGTCCAGATGCAACCACTTTCCAAGTCTCTCCGACCTTCACAAAAAAAGTTATTCAAGAATATCTCTTTCTCCTATGTGCTTTCATCCCTAACCCTAACCCTAACCCTTCCGAAAGTCGGAGAAGCTCAAGGATGGTACCGATCGATGCGCGCTACCCCATTTAGTGGGGGTAGAGCCTACTTGCAAGTCTCTCCGACCTTCACAAAAAAAGTTATTCAAGAATATCTCTTTCTCCTATGTGCTTTCATCCCTAACCCTAACCCTAACCCTTCCGAAAGTCGGAGAAGCTCAAGGATGGTACCGATCGATGCGCGCTACCCCATTTAGTGGGGGTAGAGCCTACTTGCAAGTCTCTCCGACCTTCACAAAAAAAGTTATTCAAGAATATCTCCTCAGATTTGGGGGAATTTCGTCGGTCGACCTCTTCCGAAGGTCGTACAAGCTCGGGGATGGTACCAATCGATCCGCAGGACCCAAATTAGTCCAGATGCAACCACTTTTCAAGTCTCTCCGACCTTCACAAAAAAAGTTATTCAAGAATATCTCTTTCTCCTATGTGCTTTCATCCCTAACCCTAACCCTAACCCTTCCGAAAGTCGGAGAAGCTCAAGGATGGTACCGATCGATGCGCGCTACCCCATTTAGTGGGGGTAGAGCCTACTTGCAAGTCTCTCCGACCTTCACAAAAAAAGTTATTCAAGAATATCTCTTTCTCCTATGTGCTTTCATCCCTAACCCTAACCCTAACCCTTCCGAAAGTCGGAGAAGCTCAAGGATGGTACCGATCGATGCGCGCTACCCCATTTAGTGGGGGTAGAGCCTACTTGCAAGTCTCTCCGACCTTCACAAAAAAAGTTATTCAAGAATATCTCTTTCTCCTATGTGCTTTCATCCCTAACCCTAACCCTAACCCTTCCGAAAGTCGGAGAAGCTCAAGGATGGTACCGATCGATGCGCGCTACCCCATTTAGTGGGGGTAGAGCCTACTTGCAAGTCTCTCCGACCTTCAAAAAAAAAGTTATTCAAGAATATCTCCTCAGATTTGGGGGAATTTCGTCGGTCGACCTCTTCCGAAGGTCGTACAAGCTCGGGGATGGTACCAATCGATCCGCAGGACCCAAATTAGTCCAGATGCAACCACTTTCCAAGTCTCTCCGACCTTCACAAAAAAAGTTATTCAAGAATATCTCTTTCTCCTATGTGCTTTCATCCCTAACCCTAACCCTAACCCTTCCGAAAGTCGGAGAAGCTCAAAGATGGTACCGATCGATGCGCGCTACCCCATTTAGTGGGGGTAGAGCCTACTTGCAAGTCTCTCCGACCTTCACAAAAAAAGTTATTCAAGAATATCTCTTTCTCCTATGTGCTTTCATCCCTAACCCTAACCCTTCCGAAAGTCGGAGAAGCTCAAGGATGGTACCGATCGATGCGCGCAACCCCATTTAGTGGGGGTAGAGCCTACTTGCAAGTCTCTCCGACCTTCACAAAAAAAGTTATTCAAGAATATCTCCTCAGATTTGGGGGAATTTCGTCGGTCGACCTCTTCCGAAGGTCGTACAAGCTCGGGGATGGTACCAATCGATCCGCAGGACCCAAATTAGTCCAGATGCAACCACTTTCCAAGTCTCTCCGACCTTCACAAAAAAAGTTATTCAAGAATATCTCTTTCTCCTATGTGCTTTCATCCCTAACCCTAACCCTAACCCTTCCGAAAGTCGGAGAAGCTCAAGGATGGTACCGATCGATGCGCGCTACCCCATTTAGTGGGGGTAGAGCCTACTTGCAAGTCTCTCCGACCTTCACAAAAAAAGTTATTCAAGAATATCTCTTTCTCCTATGTGCTTTCATCCCTAACCCTAACCCTAACCCTTCCGAAAGTCGGAGAAGCTCAAGGATGGTACCGATCGATGCGCGCTACCCCATTTAGTGGGGGTAGAGCCTACTTGCAAGTCTCTCCGACCTTCACAAAAAAAGTTATTCAAGAATATCTCCTCAGATTTGGGGGAATTTCGTCGGTCGACCTCTTCCGAAGGTCGTACAAGCTCGGGGATGGTACCAATCGATCCGCAGGACCCAAATTAGTCCAGATGCAACCACTTTCCAAGTCTCTCCGACCTTCACAAAAAAAAATTATTCAAGAATATCTCTTTCTCCTATGTGCTTTCATCCCTAACCCTAACCCTAACCCTTCCGAAAGTCGGAGAAGCTCAAGGATGGTACCGATCGATGCGCGCTACCCCATTTAGTGGGGGTAGAGCCTACTTGCAAGTCTCTCCGACCTTCACAAAAAAAGTTATTCAAGAATATCTCCTCAGATTTGGGGGAATTTCGTCGGTCGACCTCTTCCGAAGGTCGTACAAGCTCGGGGATGGTACCAATCGATCCGCAGGACCCAAATTAGTCCAGATGCAACCACTTTCCAAGTCTCTCCGACCTTCACAAAAAAAGTTATTCAAGAATATCTCTTTCTCCTATGTGCTTTCATCCCTAACCCTAACCCTAACCCTTCCGAAAGTCGGAGAAGCTCAAGGATGGTACCGATCGATGCGCGCTACCCCATTTAGTGGGGGTAGAGCCTACTTGCAAGTCTCTCCGACCTTCACAAAAAAAGTTATTCAAGAATATCTCTTTCTCCTATGTGCTTTCATCCCTAACCCTAACCCTAACCCTTCCGAAAGTCGGAGAAGCTCAAGGATGGTACCGATCGATGCGCGCTACCCCATTTAGTGGGGGTAGAGCCTACTTGCAAGTCTCTCCGACCTTCACAAAAAAAGTTATTCAAGAATATCTCCTCAGATTTGGGGGAATTTCGTCGGTCGACCTCTTCCGAAGGTCGTACAAGCTCGGGGATGGTACCAATCGATCCGCAGGACCCAAATTAGTCCAGATGCAACCACTTTCCAAGTCTCTCCGACCTTCACAAAAAAAGTTATTCAAGAATATCTCTTTCTCCTATGTGCTTTCATCCCTAACCCTAACCCTAACCCTTCCGAAAGTCGGAGAAGCTCAAGGATGGTACCGATCGATGCGCGCTACCCCATTTAGTGGGGGTAGAGCCTACTTGCAAGTCTCTCCGACCTTCACAAAAAAAGTTATTCAAGAATATCTCCTCAGATTTGGGGGAATTTCGTCGGTCGACCTCTTCCGAAGGTCGTACAAGCTCGGGGATGGTACCAATCGATCCGCAGGACCCAAATTAGTCCAGATGCAACCACTTTCCAAGTCTCTCCGACCTTCACAAAAAAAGTTATTCAAGAATATCTCTTTCTCCTATGTGCTTTCATCCCTAACCCTAACCCTTCCGAAAGTCGGAGAAGCTCAAGGATGGTACCGATCGATGCGCGCTACCCCATTTAGTGGGGGTAGAGCCTACTTGCAAGTCTCTCCGACCTTCACAAAAAAAGTTATTCAAGAATATCTCTTTCTCCTATGTGCTTTCATCCCTAACCCTAACCCTAACCCTTCCGAAAGTCGGAGAAGCTCAAGGATGGTACCGATCGATGCGCGCTACCCCATTTAGTGGGGGTAGAGCCTACTTGCAAGTCTCTCCGACCTTCACAAAAAAAGTTATTCAAGAATATCTCTTTCTCCTATGTGCTTTCATCCCTAACCCTAACCCTAACCCTTCCGAAAGTCGGAGAAGCTCAAGGATGGTACCGATCGATGCGCGCTACCCCATTTAGTGGGGGTAGAGCCTACTTGCAAGTCTCTCCGACCTTCACAAAAAAAGTTATTCAAGAATATCTCTTTCTCCTATGTGCTTTCATCCCTAACCCTAACCCTAACCCTTCCGAAAGTCGGAGAAGCTCAAGGATGGTACTGATCGATGTGCGCTACCCCATTTAGTGGGGGTAGAGCCTACTTGCAAGTCTCTCCGACCTTCACAAAAAAAGTTATTCAAGAATATCTCTTTCTCCTATGTGCTTTCATCCCTAACCCTAACCCTAACCCTTCCGAAAGTCGGAGAAGCTCAAGGATGGTACTGATCGATGCGCGCAACCCCATTTAGTGGGGGTAGAGCCTACTTGCAAGTCTCTCCGACCTTCACAAAAAAAGTTATTCAAGAATATCTCCTCAGATTTTGGGGGAATTTCGTCGGTCGACCTCTTCCGAAGGTCGTACAAGCTCGGGGATGGTACCAATCGATCTGCAGGACCCAAATTAGTCCAGATGCAACCACTTTCCAAGTCTCTCCGACCTTCACAAAAAAAGTTATTCAAGAATATCTCTTTCTCCTATGTGCTTTCATCCCTAACCCTAACCCTAACCCTTCCGAAAGTCGGAGAAGCTCAAGGATGGTACCGATCGATGCGCGCTACCCCATTTAGTGGGGGTAGAGCCTACTTGCAAGTCTCTCCGACCTTCACAAAAAAAGTTATTCAAGAATATCTCTTTCTCCTATGTGCTTTCATCCCTAACCCTAACCCTAACCCTTCCGAAAGTCGGAGAAGCTCAAGGATGGTACCGATCGATGCGCGCTACCCCATTTAGTGGGGGTAGAGCCTACTTGCAAGTCTCTCCGACCTTCAAAAAAAAAGTTATTCAAGAATATCTCCTCAGATTTGGGGGAATTTCGTCGGTCGACCTCTTCCGAAGGTCGTACAAGCTCGGGGATGGTACCAATCGATCCGCAGGACCCAAATTAGTCCAGATGCAACCACTTTCCAAGTCTCTCCGACCTTCACAAAAAAAGTTATTCAAGAATATCTCTTTCTCCTATGTGCTTTCATCCCTAACCCTAACCCTAACCCTTCCGAAAGTCGGAGAAGCTCAAAGATGGTACCGATCGATGCGCGCTACCCCATTTAGTGGGGGTAGAGCCTACTTGCAAGTCTCTCCGACCTTCACAAAAAAAGTTATTCAAGAATATCTCTTTCTCCTATGTGCTTTCATCCCTAACCCTAACCCTAACCCTTCCGAAAGTCGGAGAAGCTCAAGGATGGTACCGATCGATGCGCGCAACCCCATTTAGTGGGGGTAGAGCCTACTTGCAAGTCTCTCCGACCTTCACAAAAAAAGTTATTCAAGAATATCTCCTCAGATTTGGGGGAATTTCGTCGGTCGACCTCTTCCGAAGGTCGTACAAGCTCGGGGATGGTACCAATCGATCCGCAGGACCCAAATTAGTCCAGATGCAACCACTTTCCAAGTCTCTCCGACCTTCACAAAAAAAGTTATTCAAGAATATCTCTTTCTCCTATGTGCTTTCATCCCTAACCCTAACCCTAACCCTTCCGAAAGTCGGAGAAGCTCAAGGATGGTACCGATCGATGCGCGCTACCCCATTTAGTGGGGGTAGAGCCTACTTGCAAGTCTCTCCGACCTTCACAAAAAAAGTTATTCAAGAATATCTCTTTCTCCTATGTGCTTTCATCCCTAACCCTAACCCTAACCCTTCCGAAAGTCGGAGAAGCTCAACGATGGTACCGATCGATGCGCGCTACCCCATTTAGTGGGGGTAGAGCCTACTTGCAAGTCTCTCCGACCTTCACAAAAAAAGTTATTCAAGAATATCTCCTCAGATTTGGGGGAATTTCGTCGGTCGACCTCTTCCGAAGGTCGTACAAGCTCGGGGATGGTACCAATCGATCCGCAGGACCCTAATTAGTCCAGATGCAACCACTTTCCAAGTCTCTCCGACCTTCACAAAAAAAGTTATTCAAGAATATCTCTTTCTCCTATGTGCTTTCATCCCTAACCCTAACCCTAACCCTTCCGAAAGTCGGAGAAGCTCAAGGATGGTACCGATCGATGCGCGCTACCCCATTTAGTGGGGGTAGAGCCTACTTGCAAGTCTCTCCGACCTTCACAAAAAAAGTTATTCAAGAATATCTCTTTCTCCTATGTGCTTTCATCCCTAACCCTAACCCTAACCCTTCCGAAAGTCGGAGAAGCTCAAGGATGGTACCGATCGATGCGCGCTACCCCATTTAGTGGGGGTAGAGCCTACTTGCAAGTCTCTCCGACCTTCACAAAAAAAGTTATTCAAGAATATCTCCTCAGATTTGGGGGAATTTCGTCGGTCGACCTCTTCCGAAGGTCGTACAAGCTCGGGGATGGTACCAATCGATCCGCAGGACCCAAATTAGTCCAGATGCAACCACTTTCCAAGTCTCTCCGACCTTCACAAAAAAAGTTATTCAAGAATATCTCTTTCTCCTATGTGCTTTCATCCCTAACCCTAACACTAACCCTTCCGAAAGTCGGAGAAGCTCAAGGATGGTACCGATCGATGCGCGCTACCCCATTTAGTGGGGGTAGAGCCTACTTGCAAGTCTCTCCGACCTTCACAAAAAAAGTTATTCAAGAATATCTCCTCAGATTTGGGGAATTTCGTCGGTCGACCTCTTCCGAAGGTCGTACAAGCTCGGGGATGGTACCAATCGATCCGCAGGACCCAAATTAGTCCAGATGCAACCACTTTCCAAGTCTCTCCGACCTTCACAAAAAAAGTTATTCAAGAATATCTCTTTCTCCTATGTGCTTTCATCCCTAACCCTAACCCTTCCGAAAGTCGGAGAAGCTCAAGGATGGTACCGATCGATGCGCGCTACCCCATTTAGTGGGGGTAGAGCCTACTTGCAAGTCTCTCCGACCTTCACAAAAAAAGTTATTCAAGAATATCTCTTTCTCCTATGTGCTTTCATCCCTAACCCTAACCCTAACCCTTCCGAAAGTCGGAGAAGCTCAAGGATGGTACCGATCGATGCGCGCTACCCCATTTAGTGGGGGTAGAGCCTACTTGCAAGTCTCTCCGACCTTCACAAAAAAGTTATTCAAGAATATCTCTTTCCTCCTATGTGCTTTCATCCCTAACCCTAACCCTAACCCTTCCGAAAGTCGGAGAAGCTCAAGGATGGTACCGATCGATGCGCGCTACCCCATTTAGTGGGGGTAGAGCCTACTTGCAAGTCTCTCCGACCTTCACAAAAAAAGTTATTCAAGAATATCTCTTTCTCCTATGTGCTTTCATCCCTAACCCTAACCCTAACCCTTCCGAAAGTCGGAGAAGCTCAAGGATGGTACTGATCGATGTGCGCTACCCCATTTAGTGGGGGTAGAGCCTACTTGCAAGTCTCTCCGACCTTCACAAAAAAAGTTATTCAAGAATATCTCTTTCTCCTATGTGCTTTTCATCCCTAACCCTAACCCTTCCGAAAGTCGGAGAAGCTCAAGGATGGTACTGATCGATGCGCGCAACCCCATTTAGTGGGGGTAGAGCCTACTTGCAAGTCTCTCCGACCTTCACAAAAAAAGTTATTCAAGAATATCTCCTCAGATTTTGGGGAATTTCGTCGGTCGACCTCTTCCGAAGGTCGTACAAGCTCGGGGATGGTACCAATCGATCTGCAGGACCCAAATTAGTCCAGATGCAACCACTTTCCAAGTCTCTCCGACCTTCACAAAAAAAGTTATTCAAGAATATCTCTTTCTCCTATGTGCTTTCATCCCTAACCCTAACCCTAACCCTTCCGAAAGTCGGAGAAGCTCAAGGATGGTACCGATCGATGCGCGCTACCCCATTTAGTGGGGGTAGAGCCTACTTGCAAGTCTCTCCGACCTTCACAAAAAAAGTTATTCAAGAATATCTCTTTCTCCTATGTGCTTTCATCCCTAACCCTAACCCTAACCCTTCCAAAAGTCGGAGAAGCTCAAGGATGGTACCGATCGATGCGCCGCAACCCCATTTAGTGGGGGTAGAGCCTACTTGCAAGTCTCTCCGACCTTCACAAAAAAAGTTATTCAAGAATATCTCCTCAGATTTGGGGGAATTCGTCGGTCGACCTCTTCCGAAGGTCGTACAAGCTCGGGGATGGTACCAATCGATCTGCAGGACCCAAATTAGTCCAGATGCAACCACTTTCCAAGTCTCTCCGACCTTCACAAAAAAAGTTATTCAAGAATATCTCTTTCTCCTATGTGCTTTCATCCCTAACCCTAACCCTAACCCTTCCGAAAGTCGGAGAAGCTCAAGGATGGTACTGATCGATGCGCGCTACCCCATTTAGTGGGGGTAGAGCCTACTTGCAAGTCTCTCCGACCTTCACAAAAAAAGTTATTCAAGAATATCTCTTTCTCCTATGTGCTTTCATCCCTAACCCTAACCCTAACCCTTCCGAAAGTCGGAGAAGCTCAAGGATGGTACCGATCGATGCGCGCTACCCCATTTAGTGGGGGTAGAGCCTACTTGCAAGTCTCTCCGACCTTCACAAAAAAAGTTATTCAAGAATATCTCTTTCTCCTATGTGCTTTCATCCCTACCCCTAACCCTAACCCTTCCGAAAGTCGGAGAAGCTCAAGGATGGTACCGATCGATGCGCGCTACCCCATTTAGTGGGGGTAGAGCCTAACTTGCAAGTCTCTCCGACCTTCACAAAAAAAGTTATTCAAGAATATCTCTTTCTCCTATGTGCTTTCATCCCTAACCCTAACCCTAACCCTTCCGAAAGTCGGAGAAGCTCAAGGATGGTACTGATCGATGCGCGCAACCCCATTTAGTGGGGGTAGAGCCTACTTGCAAGTCTCTCCCGACCTTCACAAAAAAAGTTATTCAAGAATATCTCCTCAGATTTGGGGGAATTTCGTCGGTCGACCTCTTCCGAAGGTCGTACAAGCTCGGGGATGGTACCAATCGATCTGCAGGACCCAAATTAGTCCAGATGCAACCACTTTCCAAGTCTCTCCGACCTTCACAAAAAAAGTTATTCAAGAATATCTCTTCTCCTATGTGCTTTCATCCCTAACCCTAACCCTAACCCTTCCGAAAGTCGGAGAAGCTCAAGGATGGTACCGATCGATGCGCGCTACCCCATTTAGTGGGGGTAGAGCCTACTTGCAAGTCTCTCCGACCTTCACAAAAAAAGTTATTCAAGAATATCTCTTTCTCCTATGTGCTTTCATCCCAACCCTAACCCTAACCCTTCCGAAAGTCGGAGAAGCTCAAGGATGGTACCGATCGATGCGCGCTAACCCCATTTAGTGGGGGTAGAGCCTAACTTGCAAGTCTCTCCGACCTTCACAAAAAAAGTTATTCAAGAATATCTCTTTCTCCTATGTGCTTTCATCCTAACCCTAACCTAACCCTTCCGAAAGTCGGAGAAGCTCAAGGATGGTACTGATCGATGCGCGCAACCCCATTTAGTGGGGGTAGAGCCTACTTGCAAGTCTCTCCGACCTTCACAAAAAAAGTTATTCAAGAATATCTCCTCAGATTTGGGGGAATTTCGTCGGTCGACCTCTTTCCGAAGGTCGTACAAGCTCGGGGATGGTACCAATCGATCCGCAGGGACCCAAATTAGTCCAGATGCAACCACTTTCCAAGTCTCTCCGACCTTCACAAAAAAAGTTATTCAAGAATATCTCTTTCTCCTATGTGCTTTCATCCCTAACCCTAACCCTAACCCTTCCGAAAGTCGGAGAAGCTCAAGGATGGTACCGATCGATGCGCGCTACCCCATTTAGTGGGGGTAGAGCCTACTTGCAAGTCTCTCCGACCTTCACAAAAAAAGTTATTCAGAATATCTCTTTCTCCTATGTGCTTTCTTCCCTAACCCTAACCCTAACCCTTCCGAAAGTCGGAGAAGCTCAAGGATGGTACCGATCGATGCGCGTTACCCCATTTAGTGGGGGTAGAGCCTACTTGCAAGTCTCTCCGACCTTCACAAAAAAGTTATTCAAGAATATCTCCTCAGATTTGGGGAATTTCGTCGGTCGACCTCTTCCGAAGGTCGTACAAGCTCGGGGATGGTACCAATCGATCCGCAGGACCCAATTAGTCCAGATGCAACCACTTTCCAAGTCTCTCCGACCTTCACAAAAAAGTTATTCAAGAATATCTCTTTCTCCTATGTGCTTTCATCCCTAACCCTAACCCTAACCCTTCCGAAAGTCGGAGAAGCTCAAGGATGGTACCGATCGATGCGCGCTACCCCATTTAGTGGGGGTAGAGCCTACTTGCAAGTCTCTCCGACCTTCACAAAAAAAGTTATTCAAGAATATCTCTTTCTCCTATGTGCTTTCATCCCTAACCCTAACCCTAACCCTTCCGAAAGTCGGAGAAGCTCAAGGATGGTACCGATCGATGCGCGCTACCCCATTTAGTGG
>NW_026870565.1:0-104578 GCF_963576545.1 Limanda limanda
TATCTCCTCGTTTCCAGCTGATTAGTGACATTTGGGATGATGTGTGATGAAAAATTAAAGAATTTAACCATTTCTTCCAAAAAAGGCTTATCTCCCTGTTTCCAGCGCTTTTCTGACACTTGGGCTGACATGTGATGAAAAAAGTCAGAAATCTTAATCAATGCTTCCAAAAAAGGCTTATCTCCCCGTTTCCAGCTGTTTAGTGACATTTGGGATGTGTTGATGAAAAATTCAAGAATTTAACCTTTTCTTCCAAAAAAAGGCAGATCTCCCTGTTTCCAGCGCTTTTCTGACACTGGAGCTGATATGTGATGAAAAAGTCAAAATGTTAACCATTGCTTCCAAAAAAGGCTTATCTCCCCATTTCCAGCTGTTTAGTGACATTTGGGATGATGTGTGATGAAAAATTCAAGAATTTAACCTTTTCTTCCAAAAAAAGGCAGATCTCCCTGTTTCCAGCGCTTTTCTGACACTTGGGCTGATATGTGATGAAAAAGTCAGAAATCTTAATCAATGCTTCCAAAAAAGGCTTATCTCCCCGTTTCCAGCTGTTTAGTGACATTTGGGATGATGTGTGATGAAAATTCAAGAATTTAACCATTTCTTCCAAAAAAGGCTTATCTCCCTGTTTCCAGCGCTTTTCTGACACTTGGCTTACATGTGATGAAAAAGTCAGAAATCTTAATCAATGCTTCCAAAAAAGGCTTATCTCCCCGTTCCAGCTGTTTAGTGACATTTGGGATGATGTGTGATGAAAAATTCAAGAATTTAACCTTTTCTTCCAAAAAAAGGCAGATCTCCCTGTTTCCAGCGCTTTTCTGACACTGGAACTGATATGTGATGAAAAAGTCAAAATGTTAACCATTGCATCCAAAAAAGGCTTATCTCCCCGTTTCCAGCTGTTTAGTGACATTTGGGATGATGTGTGATGAAAAATTCAAGAATTTAACCTTTTCTTCCAAAAAAAGGCAGATCTCCCTGTTTCCAGCGCTTTTCTGACACTGGACTGATATGTGATGAAAAAGTCAAAATGTTAACCATTGCTTCCAAAAAAGGCTTATCTCCCCGATTCCAGCTGTTTAGTGACATTTGGGATGATGTGTGATGAAAAATTCAAGAATTTAACCATTTCTTCCAAAAAAGGCTTATCTCCCTGTTTCCAGCGCTTTTCTGACACTTGGGCTGACATGTGGATGAAAAAGTCAGAAATCTTAATCAATGCTTCCAAAAAAGGCTTATCTCCCCGTTTCCAGCTGTTTAGTGACATTTGGGATGATGTGTGATGAAAAATTCAAGAATTTAACTTTTCTTCCAAAAAAAGGCAGATCTCCCTGTTCCAGCGCTTTTCTGACACTGGAGCTGATATGTGATGAAAAAGTCAGAAATCTTAATCAATGCTTCCAAAAAAGGCTTATCTCCCCGTTTCCAGCTGTTTAGTGACATTTGGGATGATGTGTGATGAAAAATTCAAGAATTTAACCTTTTCTTCCAAAAAAAGGCAGATCTCCCTGTTTCCAGCGCTTTTCTGACACTTGGGCTGACATGTGATGAAAAAGTCAGAAATCTTAATCAATGCTTCCAAAAAGGCTTATCTCCCCGTTTCCAGCTGTTTAGTGACATTTGGGATGATGTGTGATGAAAAATTCAAGAATTTAACTTTTTCTTCCAAAAAAAGGCAGATCTCCCTGTTCCAGCGCTTTTCTGACACTGGAGCTGATATGTGATGAAAAAGTCAAAATGTTAACCATTGCTTCCAAAAAAGGCTTATCTCCCCATTTCCAGCTGTTTAGTGACATTTGGGATGATGTGTGATGAAAAAATTCAAGAATTTAACCTTTTCTTCCAAAAAAAGGCAGATCTCCCTGTTTCCAGCGCTTTTCTGACACTTGGGCTGATATGTGATGAAAAAGTCAGAAATCTTAATCAATGCTTCCAAAAAAGGCTTATCTCCCCGTTTCCAGCTGTTTAGTGACATTTGGGATGATGTGTGATGAAAAAATTTAACCTTTTCTTCCAAAAAAAGGCAGATCTCCCTGTTTCCAGCGCTTTTTCTGACACTGGAGCTGATATGTGATGAAAAAGTCAAAATGTTAACCATTGCTTCCAAAAAAGGCTTATCTCCCCATTTCCAGCTGTTTAGTGACATTTGGGATGATGTGTGATGAAAAAATTCAAGAATTTAACCTTTTCTTCCCAAAAAAAGGCAGATCTCCCTGTTTCCAGCGCTTTTCTGACACTTGGGCTGATATGTGATGAAAAAGTCAGAAATCTTAATCAATGCTTCCAAAAAAGACTTATCTCCCCGTTTCCAGCTGTTTAGTGACATTTGGGATGATGTGTGATGAAAAATTCAAGAATTTAACCTTTTCTTCCAAAAAAAGGCAGATCTCCCTGTTTCCAGCGCTTTTCTGACACTTGGGCTGACATGTGATGAAAAAGTCAGAAATCTTAATCAATGCTTCCAAAAAAGGCTTATCTCCCCGTTTCCAGCTGTTTAGTGAC
This sequence comes from Limanda limanda, assembly GCF_963576545.1. Classification (NCBI taxonomy): domain Eukaryota; kingdom Metazoa; phylum Chordata; class Actinopteri; order Pleuronectiformes; family Pleuronectidae; genus Limanda; species Limanda limanda. The sequence goes on from NW_026870565.1 coordinate 2,503, forward strand.
ATTTGGGATGATGTGTGATGAAAAATTCAAGAATTTAACCTTTTCTTCCAAAAAAAGGCAGATCTCCCTGTTTCCAGCGCTTTTCTGACACTGGAGCTGATATGTGATGAAAAAGTCAAAATGTTAACCATTGCTTCCAAAAAAGGCTTATCTCCCCATTTCCAGCTGTTTAGTGACATTTGGGATGATGTGTGATGAAAAATTCAAGAATTTAACCTTTTCTTCCAAAAAAAGGCAGATCTCCCTGTTTCCAGCGCTTTTCTGACACTTGGGCTGATATGTGATGAAAAAGTCAGAAATCTTAATCAATGCTTCCAAAAAAGGCTTATCTCCCCGTTTCCAGCTGTTTAGTGACATTTGGGATGATGTGTGATGAAAAATTCAAGAATTTAACCATTTCTTCCAAAAAAGGCTTATCTCCCTGTTTCCAGCGCTTTTCTGACACTTGGGCTGACATGTGATGAAAAAGTCAGAAATCTTAATCAATGCTTCCAAAAAAGGCTTATCTCCCCGTTTCCAGCTGTTTAGTGACATTTGGGATGATGTGTGATGAAAAATTCAAGAATTTAACTTTTTCTTCCAAAAAAAGGCAGATCTCCCTGTTTCCAGCGCTTTTCTGACACTGGAGCTGATATGTGATGAAAAAGTCAAAATGTTAACCATTGCTTCCAAAAAAGGCTTATCTCCCCATTTCCAGCTGTTTAGTGACATTTGGGATGATGTGTGATGAAAAATTCAAGAATTTAACCTTTTCTTCCAAAAAAAGGCAGATCTCCCTGTTTCCAGCGCTTTTCTGACACTTGGGCTGATATGTGATGAAAAAGTCAGAAATCTTAATCAATGCTTCCAAAAAAGGCTTATCTCCCCGTTTCCAGCTGTTTAGTGACATTTGGGATGATGTGTGATGAAAAATTCAAGAATTTAACCTTTTCTTCCAAAAAAAGGCAGATCTCCCTGTTTCCAGCGCTTTTCTGACACTTGGGCTGACATGTGATGAAAAAGTCAGAAATCTTAATCAATGCTTCCAAAAAAGGCTTATCTCCCCGTTTCCAGCTGTTTAGTGACATTTGGGATGATGTGTGATGAAAAATTCAAGAATTTAACCTTTTCTTCCAAAAAAAGGCAGATCTCCCTGTTTCCAGCGCTTTTCTGACACTGGAGCTGATATGTGATGAAAAAGTCAAAATGTTAACCATTGCTTCCAAAAAAGGCTTATCTCCCCATTTCCAGCTGTTTAGTGACATTTGGGATGATGTGTGATGAAAAATTCAAGAATTTAACCTTTTCTTCCAAAAAAAGGCAGATCTCCCTGTTTCCAGCGCTTTTCTGACACTTGGGCTGATATGTGATGAAAAAGTCAGAAATCTTAATCAATGCTTCCAAAAAAGGCTTATCTCCCCGTTTCCAGCTGTTTAGTGACATTTGGGATGATGTGTGATGAAAAATTCAAGAATTTAACCATTTCTTCCAAAAAAGGCTTATCTCCCTGTTTCCAGCGCTTTTCTGACACTTGGGTTGACATGTGATGAAAAAGTCAGAAATCTTAATCAATGCTTCCAAAAAAGGCTTATCTCCCCGTTTCCAGCTGTTTAGTGACATTTGGGATGATGTGTGATGAAAAATTCAAGAATTTAACCTTTTCTTCCAAAAAAAGGCAGATCTCCCTGTTTCCAGCGCTTTTCTGACACTGGAACTGATATGTGATGAAAAAGTCAAAATGTTAACCATTGCTTCCAAAAAAGGCTTATCTCCCCGTTTCCAGCTGTTTAGTGACATTTGGGATGATGTGTGATGAAAAATTCAAGAATTTAACCTTTTCTTCCAAAAAAAGGCAGATCTCCCTGTTTCCAGCGCTTTTCTGACACTGGAACTGATATGTGATGAAAAAGTCAAAATGTTAACCATTGCTTCCAAAAAAGGCTTATCTCCCCGATTCCAGCTGTTTAGTGACATTTGGGATGATGTGTGATGAAAAATTCAAGAATTTAACCATTTCTTCCAAAAAAGGCTTATCTCCCTGTTTCCAGCACTTTTCTGACACTTGGGCTGACATGTGATGAAAAAGTCAGAAATCTTAATCAATGCTTCCAAAAAAGGCTTATCTCCCCGTTTCCAGCTGTTTAGTGACATTTGGGATGATGTGTGATGAAAAATTCAAGAATTTAACTTTTTCTTCCAAAAAAAGGCAGATCTCCCTGTTTCCAGCGCTTTTCTGACACTGGAGCTGATATGTGATGAAAAAGTCAAAATGTTAACCATTGCTTCCAAAAAAGGCTTATCTCCCCATTTCCAGCTGTTTAGTGACATTTGGGATGATGTGTGATGAAAAATTCAAGAATTTAACCTTTTCTTCCAAAAAAAGGCAGATCTCCCTGTTTCCAGCGCTTTTCTGACACTTGGGCTGATATGTGATGAAAAAGTCAGAAATCTTAATCAATGCTTCCAAAAAAGGCTTATCTCCCCGTTTCCAGCTGTTTAGTGACATTTGGGATGATGTGTGATGAAAAATTCAAGAATTTAACCTTTTCTTCCAAAAAAAAGGCAGATCTCCCTGTTTCCAGCGCTTTTCTGACACTTGGGCTGACATGTGATGAAAAAGTCAGAAATCTTAATCAATGCTTCCAAAAAAGGCTTATCTCCCCGTTTCCAGCTGTTTAGTGACATTTGGGATGATGTGTGATGAAAAATTCAAGAATTTAACCTTTTCTTCCAAAAAAAGGGAGATCTCCCTGTTTCCAGCGCTTTTCTGACACTTGGGCTGATATGTGATGAAAAAGTCAGAAATCTTAATCAATAATTCCAAAAAAGGCTTATCTCCCCGTTTCCAGCTGTTTAGTGACATTTGGGATGATGTGTGATGAAAAATTCAAGAATTTAACCTTTTCTTCCAAAAAAAGGCAGATCTCCCTGTTTCCAGCGCTTTTCTGACACTGGAGCTGATATGTGATGAAAAAGTCAGAAATCTTAATCAATGCTTCCAAAAAAGGCTTATCTCCCCGTTTCCAGCTGTTTAGTGACATTTGGGATGATGTGTGATGAAAAATTCAAGAATTTAACCATTTCTTCCAAAAAAGGCTTATCTCCCCGTTTCCAGCTGTTTAGTGACATTTGGGATGATGTGTGATGAAAAATTCAAGAATTTAACCTTTTCTTCCAAAAAAAGGCAGATCTCCCTGTTTCCAGCGCTTTTCTGACACTGGAGCTGATATGTGATGAAAAAGTCAAAATGTTAACCATTGCTTCCAAAAAAGGCTTATCTCCCCATTTCCAGCTGTTTAGTGACATTTGGGATGATGTGTGATGAAAAATTCAAGAATTTAACCTTTTCTTCCAAAAAAAGGCAGATCTCCCTGTTTCCAGCGCTTTTCTGACACTTGGGCTGATATGTGATGAAAAAGTCAGAAATCTTAATCAATGCTTCCAAAAAAGGCTTATCTCCCCGTTTCCAGCTGTTTAGTGACATTTGGGATGATGTGTGATGAAAAATTCAAGAATTTAACCTTTTCTTCCAAAAAAAGGCAGATCTCCCTGTTTCCAGCGCTTTTCTGACACTGGAGCTGATATGTGATGAAAAAGTCAAAATGTTAACCATTGCTTCCAAAAAAGGCTTATCTCCCCGTTTCCAGCTGTTTAGTGACATTTGGGATGATGTGTGATGAAAAATTCAAGAATTTAACCATTTCTTCCAAAAAAGGCTTATCTCCCTGTTTCCAGCCCTTTTCTGACACTTGGGCTGACATGTGATGAAAAAGTCAGAAATCTTAATCAATGCTTCCAAAAAAGGCTTATCTCCCCGTTTCCAGCTGTTTAGTGACATTTGGGATGATGTGTGATGAAAAATTCAAGAATTTAACCATTTCTTCCAAAAAAGGCTTATCTCCCTGTTTCCAGCGCTTTTCTGACACTTGGGCTGACATGTGATGAAAAAGTCAGAAATCTTAATCAATGCTTCCAAAAAAGGCTTATCTCCCCGTTTCCAGCTGTTTAGTGACATTTGGGATGATGTGTGATGAAAAATTCAAGAATTTAACCTTTTCTTCCAAAAAAAGGGAGATCTCCCTGTTTCCAGCGCTTTTCTGACACTTGGGCTGATATGTGATGAAAAAGTCAGAAATCTTAATCAATAATTCCAAAAAAGGCTTATCTCCCCGTTTCCAGCTGTTTAGTGACATTTGGGATGATGTGTGATGAAAAATTCAAGAATTTAACCTTTTCTTCCAAAAAAAGGCAGATCTCCCTGTTTCCAGCGCTTTTCTGACACTGGAGCTGATATGTGATGAAAAAGTCAGAAATCTTAATCAATGCTTCCAAAAAAGGCTTATCTCCCCGTTTCCAGCTGTTTAGTGACATTTGGGATGATGTGTGATGAAAAATTCAAGAATTTAACCATTTCTTCCAAAAAAGGCTTATCTCCCCGTTTCCAGCTGTTTAGTGACATTTGGGATGATGTGTGATGAAAAATTCAAGAATTTAACCTTTTCTTCCAAAAAAAGGCAGATCTCCCTGTTTCCAGCGCTTTTCTGACACTGGAGCTGATATGTGATGAAAAAGTCAAAATGTTAACCATTGCTTCCAAAAAAGGCTTATCTCCCCATTTCCAGCTGTTTAGTGACATTTGGGATGATGTGTGATGAAGAATTCAAGAATTTAACCATTTCTTCCAAAAAAGGCTTATCTCCCTGTTTCCAGCGCTTTTCTGACACTTGGGCTGACATGTGATGAAAAAGTCAGAAATCTTAATCAATGCTTCCAAAAAAGGCTTATCTCCCCGTTTTCAGCTGTTTAGTGACATTTGGGATGATGTGTGATGAAAAATTCAAGAATTTAACCTTTTCTTCCAAAAAAAGGCAGATCTCCCTGTTTCCAGCGCTTTTCTGACACTTGGGCTGATATGTGATGAAAAAGTCAGAAATCTTAATCAATGCTTCCAAAAAAGGCTTATCTCCCCGTTTCCAGCTGTTTAGTGACATTTGGGATGATGTGTGATGAAAAATTCAAGAATTTAACCATTTCTTCCAAAAAAGGCTTATCTCCCTGTTTCCAGCGCTTTTCTGACACTTGGGCTGACATGTGATGAAAAAGTCAGAAATCTTAATCAATGCTTCCAAAAAAGGCTTATCTCCCCGTTTCCAGCTGTTTAGTGACATTTGGGATGATGTGTGATGAAAAATTCAAGAATTTAACCATTTCTTCCAAAAAAGGCTTATCTCCCTGTTTCCAGCCCTTTTCTGACACTTGGGCTGACATGTGATGAAAAAGTCAGAAATCTTAATCAATGCTTCCAAAAAAGGCTTATCTCCCCGTTTCCAGCTGTTTAGTGACATTTGGGATGATGTGTGATGAAAAATTCAAGAATTTAACCATTTCTTCCAAAAAAGGCTTATCTCCCTGTTTCCAGCGCTTTTCTGACACTTGGGCTGACATGTGATGAAAAAGTCAGAAATCTTAATCAATGCTTCCAAAAAAGGCTTATCTCCCCGTTTCCAGCTGTTTAGTGACATTTGGGATGATGTGTGATGAAAAATTCAAGAATTTAACCTTTTCTTCCAAAAAAAGGGAGATCTCCCTGTTTCCAGCGCTTTTCTGACACTTGGGCTGATATGTGATGAAAAAGTCAGAAATCTTAATCAATAATTCCAAAAAAGGCTTATCTCCCCGTTTCCAGCTGTTTAGTGACATTTGGGATGATGTGTGATGAAAAATTCAAGAATTTAACCTTTTCTTCCAAAAAAAGGCAGATCTCCCTGTTTCCAGCGCTTTTCTGACACTGGAGCTGATATGTGATGAAAAAGTCAGAAATCTTAATCAATGCTTCCAAAAAAGGCTTATCTCCCCGTTTCCAGCTGTTTAGTGACATTTGGGATGATGTGTGATGAAAAATTCAAGAATTTAACCATTTCTTCCAAAAAAGGCTTATCTCCCCGTTTCCAGCTGTTTAGTGACATTTGGGATGATGTGTGATGAAAAATTCAAGAATTTAACCTTTTCTTCCAAAAAAAGGCAGATCTCCCTGTTTCCAGCGCTTTTCTGACACTGGAGCTGATATGTGATGAAAAAGTCAAAATGTTAACCATTGCTTCCAAAAAAGGCTTATCTCCCCATTTCCAGCTGTTTAGTGACATTTGGGATGATGTGTGATGAAGAATTCAAGAATTTAACCATTTCTTCCAAAAAAGGCTTATCTCCCTGTTTCCAGCGCTTTTCTGACACTTGGGCTGACATGTGATGAAAAAGTCAGAAATCTTAATCAATGCTTCCAAAAAAGGCTTATCTCCCCGTTTCCAGCTGTTTAGTGACATTTGGGATGATGTGTGATGAAAAATTCAAGAATTTAACCATTTCTTCCAAAAAAGGCTTATCTCCCTGTTTCCAGCGCTTTTCTGACACTTGGGCTGACATGTGATGAAAAAGTCAGAAATCTTAATCAATGCTTCCAAAAAAGGCTTATCTCCCCGTTTCCAGCTGTTTAGTGACATTTGGGATGATGTGTGATGAAAAATTCAAGAATTTAACCTTTTCTTCCAAAAAAAGGCAGATCTCCCTGTTTCCAGCGCTTTTCTGACACTGGAGCTGATATGTGATGAAAAAGTCAAAATGTTAACCATTGCTTCCAAAAAAGGCTTATCTCCTCGTTTCCAGCTGATTAGTGACATTTGGGATGATGTGTGATGAAAAATTAAAGAATTTAACCATTTCTTCCAAAAAAGGCTTATCTCCCTGTTTCCAGCGCTTTTCTGACACTTGGGCTGACATGTGATGAAAAAGTCAGAAATCTTAATCAATGCTTCCAAAAAAGGCTTATCTCCCCGTTTCCAGCTGTTTAGTGACATTTGGGATGATGTGTGATGAAAAATTCAAGAATTTAACCATTTCTTCCAAAAAAGGCTTATCTCCCTGTTTCCAGCACTTTTCTGACACTGGAGCTGATATGTGATGAAAAAGTCAGAAATCTTAATCAATGCTTCCAAAAAAGGCTTATCTCCCCGTTTCCAGCTGTTTAGTGACATTTGGGATGATGTGTGATGAAAAATTCAAGAATTTAACCATTTCTTCCAAAAAAGGCTTATCTCCCTGTTTCCAGCGCTTTTCTGACACTTGGGCTGACATGTGATGAAAAAGTCAGAAATCTTAATCAATGCTTCCAAAAAAGGCTTATCTCCCCGTTTCCAGCTGTTTAGTGACATTTGGGATGATGTGTGATGAAAAATTCAAGAATTTAACCATTTCTTCCAAAAAAGGCTTATCTCCCCGTTTCCAGCTGTTTAGTGACATTTGGGATGATGTGTGATGAAAAATTCAAGAATTTAACCTTTTCTTCCAAAAAAAGGCAGATCTCCCTGTTTCCAGCGCTTTTCTGACACTGGAGCTGATATGTGATGAAAAAGTCAAAATGTTAACCATTGCTTCCAAAAAAGGCTTATCTCCCCATTTCCAGCTGTTTAGTGACATTTGGGATGATGTGTGATGAAAAATTCAAGAATTTAACCTTTTCTTCCAAAAAAAGGCAGATCTCCCTGTTTCCAGCGCTTTTCTGACACTTGGGCTGATATGTGATGAAAAAGTCAGAAATCTTAATCAATGCTTCCAAAAAAGGCTTATCTCCCCGTTTCCAGCTGTTTAGTGACATTTGGGATGATGTGTGATGAAAAATTCAAGAATTTAACCATTTCTTCCAAAAAAGGCTTATCTCCCTGTTTCCAGCGCTTTTCTGACACTTGGGCTGACATGTGATGAAAAAGTCAGAAATCTTAATCAATGCTTCCAAAAAAGGCTTATCTCCCCGTTTTCAGCTGTTTAGTGACATTTGGGATGATGTGTGATGAAAAATTCAAGAATTTAACCTTTTCTTCCAAAAAAAGGCAGATCTCCCTGTTTCCAGCGCTTTTCTGACACTTGGGCTGATATGTGATGAAAAAGTCAGAAATCTTAATCAATGCTTCCAAAAAAGGCTTATCTCCCCGTTTCCAGCTGTTTAGTGACATTTGGGATGATGTGTGATGAAAAATTCAAGAATTTAACCATTTCTTCCAAAAAAGGCTTATCTCCCTGTTTCCAGCGCTTTTCTGACACTTGGGCTGACATGTGATGAAAAAGTCAGAAATCTTAATCAATGCTTCCAAAAAAGGCTTATCTCCCCGTTTCCAGCTGTTTAGTGACATTTGGGATGATGTGTGATGAAAAATTCAAGAATTTAACCATTTCTTCCAAAAAAGGCTTATCTCCCTGTTTCCAGCCCTTTTCTGACACTTGGGCTGACATGTGATGAAAAAGTCAGAAATCTTAATCAATGCTTCCAAAAAAGGCTTATCTCCCCGTTTCCAGCTGTTTAGTGACATTTGGGATGATGTGTGATGAAAAATTCAAGAATTTAACCATTTCTTCCAAAAAAGGCTTATCTCCCTGTTTCCAGCGCTTTTCTGACACTTGGGCTGACATGTGATGAAAAAGTCAGAAATCTTAATCAATGCTTCCAAAAAAGGCTTATCTCCCCGTTTCCAGCTGTTTAGTGACATTTGGGATGATGTGTGATGAAAAATTCAAGAATTTAACCTTTTCTTCCAAAAAAAGGGAGATCTCCCTGTTTCCAGCGCTTTTCTGACACTTGGGCTGATATGTGATGAAAAAGTCAGAAATCTTAATCAATAATTCCAAAAAAGGCTTATCTCCCCGTTTCCAGCTGTTTAGTGACATTTGGGATGATGTGTGATGAAAAATTCAAGAATTTAACCTTTTCTTCCAAAAAAAGGCAGATCTCCCTGTTTCCAGCGCTTTTCTGACACTGGAGCTGATATGTGATGAAAAAGTCAGAAATCTTAATCAATGCTTCCAAAAAAGGCTTATCTCCCCGTTTCCAGCTGTTTAGTGACATTTGGGATGATGTGTGATGAAAAATTCAAGAATTTAACCATTTCTTCCAAAAAAGGCTTATCTCCCCGTTTCCAGCTGTTTAGTGACATTTGGGATGATGTGTGATGAAAAATTCAAGAATTTAACCTTTTCTTCCAAAAAAAGGCAGATCTCCCTGTTTCCAGCGCTTTTCTGACACTGGAGCTGATATGTGATGAAAAAGTCAAAATGTTAACCATTGCTTCCAAAAAAGGCTTATCTCCCCATTTCCAGCTGTTTAGTGACATTTGGGATGATGTGTGATGAAGAATTCAAGAATTTAACCATTTCTTCCAAAAAAGGCTTATCTCCCTGTTTCCAGCGCTTTTCTGACACTTGGGCTGACATGTGATGAAAAAGTCAGAAATCTTAATCAATGCTTCCAAAAAAGGCTTATCTCCCCGTTTCCAGCTGTTTAGTGACATTTGGGATGATGTGTGATGAAAAATTCAAGAATTTAACCATTTCTTCCAAAAAAGGCTTATCTCCCTGTTTCCAGCGCTTTTCTGACACTTGGGCTGACATGTGATGAAAAAGTCAGAAATCTTAATCAATGCTTCCAAAAAAGGCTTATCTCCCCGTTTCCAGCTGTTTAGTGACATTTGGGATGATGTGTGATGAAAAATTCAAGAATTTAACCTTTTCTTCCAAAAAAAGGCAGATCTCCCTGTTTCCAGCGCTTTTCTGACACTGGAGCTGATATGTGATGAAAAAGTCAAAATGTTAACCATTGCTTCCAAAAAAGGCTTATCTCCTCGTTTCCAGCTGATTAGTGACATTTGGGATGATGTGTGATGAAAAATTAAAGAATTTAACCATTTCTTCCAAAAAAGGCTTATCTCCCTGTTTCCAGCGCTTTTCTGACACTTGGGCTGACATGTGATGAAAAAGTCAGAAATCTTAATCAATGCTTCCAAAAAAGGCTTATCTCCCCGTTTCCAGCTGTTTAGTGACATTTGGGATGATGTGTGATGAAAAATTCAAGAATTTAACCATTTCTTCCAAAAAAGGCTTATCTCCCTGTTTCCAGCACTTTTCTGACACTGGAGCTGATATGTGATGAAAAAGTCAGAAATCTTAATCAATGCTTCCAAAAAAGGCTTATCTCCCCGTTTCCAGCTGTTTAGTGACATTTGGGATGATGTGTGATGAAAAATTCAAGAATTTAACCATTTCTTCCAAAAAAGGCTTATCTCCCTGTTTCCAGCGCTTTTCTGACACTTGGGCTGACATGTGATGAAAAAGTCAGAAATCTTAATCAATGCTTCCAAAAAAGGCTTATCTCCCCGTTTCCAGCTGTTTAGTGACATTTGGGATGATGTGTGATGAAAAATTCAAGAATTTAACCATTTCTTCCAAAAAAGGCTTATCTCCCCGTTTCCAGCTGTTTAGTGACATTTGGGATGATGTGTGATGAAAAATTCAAGAATTTAACCTTTTCTTCCAAAAAAAGGCAGATCTCCCTGTTTCCAGCGCTTTTCTGACACTGGAGCTGATATGTGATGAAAAAGTCAAAATGTTAACCATTGCTTCCAAAAAAGGCTTATCTCCCCATTTCCAGCTGTTTAGTGACATTTGGGATGATGTGTGATGAAAAATTCAAGAATTTAACCTTTTCTTCCAAAAAAAGGCAGATCTCCCTGTTTCCAGCGCTTTTCTGACACTTGGGCTGATATGTGATGAAAAAGTCAGAAATCTTAATCAATGCTTCCAAAAAAGGCTTATCTCCCCGTTTTCAGCTGTTTAGTGACATTTGGGATGATGTGTGATGAAAAATTCAAGAATTTAACCTTTTCTTCCAATAAAAGGCAGATCTCCCTGTTTCCAGCGCTTTTCTGACACTTGGGCTGATATGTGATGAAAAAGTCAGAAATCTTAATCAATGCTTCCAAAAAAGGCTTATCTCCCCGTTTCCAGCTGTTTAGTGACATTTGGGATGATGTGTGATGAAAAATTCAAGAATTTAACCTTTTCTTCCAAAAAAAGGCAGATCTCCCTGTTTCCAGCGCTTTTCTGACACTGGAACTGATATGTGATGAAAAAGTCAAAATGTTAACCATTGCTTCCAAAAAAGGCTTATCTCCCCGTTTCCAGCTGTTTAGTGACATTTGGGATGATGTGTGATGAAAAATTCAAGAATTTAACCATTTCTTCCAAAAAAGGCTTATCTCCCTGTTTCCAGCGCTTTTCTGACACTTGGGCTGACATGTGATGAAAAAGTCAGAAATCTTAATCAATGCTTCCAAAAAAGGCTTATCTCCCCGTTTCCAGCTGTTTAGTGACATTTGGGATGATGTGTGATGAAAAATTCAAGAATTTAACCATTTCTTCCAAAAAAGGCTTATCTCCCTGTTTCCAGCACTTTTCTGACACTGGAGCTGATATGTGATGAAAAAGTCAGAAATCTTAATCAATGCTTCCAAAAAAGGCTTATCTCCCCGTTTCCAGCTGTTTAGTGACATTTGGGATGATGTGTGATGAAAAATTCAAGAATTTAACCATTTCTTCCAAAAAAGGCTTATCTCCCCGTTTCCAGCTGTTTAGTGACATTTGGGATGATGTGTGATGAAAAATTCAAGAATTTAACCTTTTCTTCCAAAAAAAGGCAGATCTCCCTGTTTCCAGCGCTTTTCTGACACTGGAGCTGATATGTGATGAAAAAGTCAAAATGTTAACCATTGCTTCCAAAAAAGGCTTATCTCCCCATTTCCAGCTGTTTAGTGACATTTGGGATGATGTGTGATGAAAAATTCAAGAATTTAACCTTTTCTTCCAAAAAAAGGCAGATCTCCCTGTTTCCAGCGCTTTTCTGACACTTGGGCTGATATGTGATGAAAAAGTCAGAAATCTTAATCAATGCTTCCAAAAAAGGCTTATCTCCCCGTTTCCAGCTGTTTAGTGACATTTGGGATGATGTGTGATGAAAAATTCAAGAATTTAACCATTTCTTCCAAAAAAGGCTTATCTCCCTGTTTCCAGCGCTTTTCTGACACTTGGGCTGACATGTGATGAAAAAGTCAGAAATCTTAATCAATGCTTCCAAAAAAGGCTTATCTCCCCGTTTCCAGCTGTTTAGTGACATTTGGGATGATGTGTGATGAAAAATTCAAGAATTTAACCTTTTCTTCCAAAAAAAGGCAGATCTCCCTGTTTCCAGCGCTTTTCTGACACTTGGGCTGATATGTGATGAAAAAGTCAGAAATCTTAATCAATGCTTCCAAAAAAGGCTTATCTCCCCGTTTCCAGCTGTTTAGTGACATTTGGGATGATGTTTGATGAAAAATTCAAGAATTTAACCATTTCTTCCAAAAAAGGCTTATCTCCCTGTTTCCAGCGCTTTTCTGACACTTGGGCTGACATGTGATGAAAAAGTCAGAAATCTTAATCAATGCTTCCAAAAAAGGCTTATCTCCCCGTTTCCAGCTGTTTAGTGACATTTGGGATGATGTGTGATGAAAAATTCAAGAATTTAACCATTTCTTCCAAAAAAGGCTTATCTCCCTGTTTCCAGCGCTTTTCTGACACTTGGGCTGACATGTGACGAAAAAGTCAGAAATCTTAATCAATGCTTCCAAAAAAGGCTTATCTCCCCGTTTCCAGCTGTTTAGTGACATTTGGGATGATGTGTGATGAAAAATTCAAGAATTTAACCTTTTCTTCCAAAAAAAGGCAGATCTCCCTGTTTCCAGCGCTTTTCTGACACTGGAGCTGATATGTGATGAAAAAGTCAAAATGTTAACCATTGCTTCCAAAAAAGGCTTATCTCCCCATTTCCAGCTGTTTAGTGACATTTGGGATGATGTGTGATGAAGAATTCAAGAATTTAACCATTTCTTCCAAAAAAGGCTTATCTCCCTGTTTCCAGCGCTTTTCTGACACTTGGGCTGACATGTGATGAAAAAGTCAGAAATCTTAATCAATGCTTCCAAAAAAGGCTTATCTCCCCGTTTTCAGCTGTTTAGTGACATTTGGGATGATGTGTGATGAAAAATTCAAGAATTTAACCTTTTCTTCCAAAAAAAGGCAGATCTCCCTGTTTCCAGCACTTTTCTGACACTTGGGCTGATATGTGATGAAAAAGTCAGAAATCTTAATCAATGCTTCCAAAAAAGGCTTATCTCCCCGTTTCCAGCTGTTTAGTGACATTTGGGATGATGTGTGATGAAAAATTCAAGAATTTAACCATTTCTTCCAAAAAAGGCTTATCTCCCTGTTTCCAGCGCTTTTCTGACACTTGGGCTGACATGTGATGAAAAAGTCAGAAATCTTAATCAATGCTTCCAAAAAAGGCTTATCTCCCCGTTTCCAGCTGTTTAGTGACATTTGGGATGATGTGTGATGAAAAATTCAAGAATTTAACCTTTTCTTCCAAAAAAAGGCAGATCTCCCTGTTTCCAGCGCTTTTCTGACACTGGAGCTGATATGTGTTGAAAAAGTCAAAATGTTAACCATTGCTTCCAAAAAAGGCTTATCTCCCCATTTCCAGCTGTTTAGTGACATTTGGGATGATGTGTGATGAAAAATTCAAGAATTTAACCTTTTCTTCCAAAAAAAGGCAGATCTCCCTGTTTCCAGCGCTTTTCTGACACTTGGGCTGATATGTGATGAAAAAGTCAGAAATCTTAATCAATGCTTCCAAAAAAGGCTTATCTCCCCGTTTCCAGCTGTTTAGTGACATTTGGGATGATGTGTGATGAAAAATTCAAGAATTTAACCATTTCTTCCAAAAAAGGCTTATCTCCCTGTTTCCAGCGCTTTTCTGACACTTGGGCTGACATGTGATGAAAAAGTCAGAAATCTTAATCAATGCTTCCAAAAAAGGCTTATCTCCCCGTTTCCAGCTGTTTAGTGACATTTGGGATGATGTGTGATGAAGAATTCAAGAATTTAACCTTTTCTTCCAAAAAAAGGCAGATCTCCCTGTTTCCAGCGCTTTTCTGACACTTGGGCTGACATGTGATGAAAAAGTCAGAAATCTTAATCAATGCTTCCAAAAAAGGCTTATCTCCCCGTTTCCAGCTGTTTAGTGACATTTGGGATGATGTGTGATGAAAAATTCAAGAATTTAACCATTTCTTCCAAAAAAGGCTTATCTCCCTGTTTCCAGCGCTTTTCTGACACTTGGGCTGACATGTGATGAAAAAGTCAGAAATCTTAATCAATGCTTCCAAAAAAGGCTTATCTCCCCGTTTCCAGCTGTTTAGTGACATTTGGGATGATGTGTGATGAAAAATTCAAGAATTTAACCTTTTCTTCCAAAAAAAGGCAGATCTCCCTGTTTCCAGCGCTTTTCTGACACTGGAACTGATATGTGATGAAAAAGTCAAAATGTTAACCATTGCTTCCAAAAAAGGCTTATCTCCCCGTTTCCAGCTGTTTAGTGACATTTGGGATGATGTGTGATGAAAAATTCAAGAATTTAACCATTTCTTCCAAAAAAGGCTTATCTCCCTGTTTCCAGCGCTTTTCTGACACTTGGGCTGATATGTGATGAAAAAGTCAGAAATCTTAATCAATGCTTCCAAAAAAGGCTTATCTCCCCGTTTTCAGCTGTTTAGTGACATTTGGGATGATGTGTGATGAAAAATTCAAGAATTTAACCTTTTCTTCCAATAAAAGGCAGATCTCCCTGTTTCCAGCGCTTTTCTGACACTTGGGCTGACATGTGATGAAAAAGTCAGAAATCTTAATCAATGCTTCCAAAAAAGGCTTATCTCCCCGTTTCCAGCTGTTTAGTGACATTTGGGATGATGTGTGATGAAAAATTCAAGAATTTAACCATTTCTTCCAAAAAAGGCTTATCTCCCTGTTTCCAGCGCTTTTCTGACACTTGGGCTGACATGTGATGAAAAAGTCAGAAATCTTAATCAATGCTTCCAAAAAAGGCTTATCTCCCCGTTTCCAGCTGTTTAGTGACATTTGGGATGATGTGTGATGAAAAATTCAAGAATTTAACCTTTTCTTCCAAAAAAAGGCAGATCTCCCTGTTTCCAGCGCTTTTCTGACACTGGAACTGATATGTGATGAAAAAGTCAAAATGTTAACCATTGCTTCCAAAAAAGGCTTATCTCCCCGTTTCCAGCTGTTTAGTGACATTTGGGATGATGTGTGATGAAAAATTCAAGAATTTAACCATTTCTTCCAAAAAAGGCTTATCTCCCTGTTTCCAGCGCTTTTCTGACACTTGGGCTGACATGTGATGAAAAAGTCAGAAATCTTAATCAATGCTTCCAAAAAAGGCTTATCTCCCCGTTTCCAGCTGTTTAGTGACATTTGGGATGATGTGTGATGAAAAATTCAAGAATTTAACCTTTTCTTCCAAAAAAAGGCAGATCTCCCTGTTTCCAGCGCTTTTCTGACACTGGAACTGATATGTGATGAAAAAGTCAAAATGTTAACCATTGCTTCCAAAAAAGGCTTATCTCCCCGTTTCCAGCTGTTTAGTGACATTTGGGATGATGTGTGATGAAAAATTCAAGAATTTAACCATTTCTTCCAAAAAAGGCTTATCTCCCTGTTTCCAGCGCTTTTCTGACACTGGAACTGATATGTGATGAAAAAGTCAAAATGTTAACCATTGCTTCCAAAAAAGGCTTATCTCCCCGTTTCCAGCTGTTTAGTGACATTTGGGATGATGTGTGATGAAAAATTCAAGAATTTAACCATTTCTTCCAAAAAAGGCTTATCTCCCTGTTTCCAGCGCTTTTCTGACACTTGGGCTGATATGTGATGAAAAAGTCAGAAATCTTAATCAATGCTTCCAAAAAAGGCTTATCTCCCCGTTTTCAGCTGTTTAGTGACATTTGGGATGATGTGTGATGAAAAATTCAAGAATTTAACCTTTTCTTCCAATAAAAGGCAGATCTCCCTGTTTCCAGCGCTTTTCTGACACTTGGGCTGACATGTGATGAAAAAGTCAGAAATCTTAATCAATGCTTCCAAAAAAGGCTTATCTCCCCGTTTCCAGCTGTTTAGTGACATTTGGGATGATGTGTGATGAAAAATTCAAGAATTTAACCATTTCTTCCAAAAAAGGCTTATCTCCCTGTTTCCAGCGCTTTTCTGACACTTGGGCTGACATGTGATGAAAAAGTCAGAAATCTTAATCAATGCTTCCAAAAAAGGCTTATCTCCCCGTTTCCAGCTGTTTAGTGACATTTGGGATGATGTGTGATGAAAAATTCAAGAATTTAACCTTTTCTTCCAAAAAAAGGCAGATCTCCCTGTTTCCAGCGCTTTTCTGACACTGGAACTGATATGTGATGAAAAAGTCAAAATGTTAACCATTGCTTCCAAAAAAGGCTTATCTCCCCGTTTCCAGCTGTTTAGTGACATTTGGGATGATGTGTGATGAAAAATTCAAGAATTTAACCATTTCTTCCAAAAAAGGCTTATCTCCCTGTTTCCAGCGCTTTTCTGACACTTGGGCTGACATGTGATGAAAAAGTCAGAAATCTTAATCAATGCTTCCAAAAAAGGCTTATCTCCCCGTTTCCAGCTGTTTAGTGACATTTGGGATGATGTGTGATGAAAAATTCAAGAATTTAACCTTTTCTTCCAAAAAAAGGCAGATCTCCCTGTTTCCAGCGCTTTTCTGACACTGGAACTGATATGTGATGAAAAAGTCAAAATGTTAACCATTGCTTCCAAAAAAGGCTTATCTCCCCGTTTCCAGCTGTTTAGTGACATTTGGGATGATGTGTGATGAAAAATTCAAGAATTTAACCATTTCTTCCAAAAAAGGCTTATCTCCCTGTTTCCAGCGCTTTTCTGACACTTGGGCTGACATGTGATGAAAAAGTCAGAAATCTTAATCAATGCTTCCAAAAAAGGCTTATCTCCCCGTTTCCAGCTGTTTAGTGACATTTGGGATGATGTGTGATGAAAAATTCAAGAATTTAACCATTTCTTCCAAAAAAGGCTTATCTCCCTGTTTCCAGCACTTTTCTGACACTGGAGCTGATATGTGATGAAAAAGTCAGAAATCTTAATCAATGCTTCCAAAAAAGGCTTATCTCCCCGTTTCCAGCTGTTTAGTGACATTTGGGATGATGTGTGATGAAAAATTCAAGAATTTAACCATTTCTTCCAAAAAAGGCTTATCTCCCCGTTTCCAGCTGTTTAGTGACATTTGGGATGATGTGTGATGAAAAATTCAAGAATTTAACCTTTTCTTCCAAAAAAAGGCAGATCTCCCTGTTTCCAGCGCTTTTCTGACACTGGAGCTGATATGTGATGAAAAAGTCAAAATGTTAACCATTGCTTCCAAAAAAGGCTTATCTCCCCATTTCCAGCTGTTTAGTGACATTTGGGATGATGTGTGATGAAAAATTCAAGAATTTAACCTTTTCTTCCAAAAAAAGGCAGATCTCCCTGTTTCCAGCGCTTTTCTGACACTTGGGCTGATATGTGATGAAAAAGTCAGAAATCTTAATCAATGCTTCCAAAAAAGGCTTATCTCCCCGTTTCCAGCTGTTTAGTGACATTTGGGATGATGTGTGATGAAAAATTCAAGAATTTAACCATTTCTTCCAAAAAAGGCTTATCTCCCTGTTTCCAGCGCTTTTCTGACACTTGGGCTGACATGTGATGAAAAAGTCAGAAATCTTAATCAATGCTTCCAAAAAAGGCTTATCTCCCCGTTTCCAGCTGTTTAGTGACATTTGGGATGATGTGTGATGAAAAATTCAAGAATTTAACCTTTTCTTCCAAAAAAAGGCAGATCTCCCTGTTTCCAGCGCTTTTCTGACACTTGGGCTGATATGTGATGAAAAAGTCAGAAATCTTAATCAATGCTTCCAAAAAAGGCTTATCTCCCCATTTCCAGCTGTTTAGTGACATTTGGGATGATGTTTGATGAAAAATTCAAGAATTTAACCATTTCTTCCAAAAAAGGCTTATCTCCCTGTTTCCAGCGCTTTTCTGACACTTGGGCTGACATGTGATGAAAAAGTCAGAAATCTTAATCAATGCTTCCAAAAAAGGCTTATCTCCCCGTTTCCAGCTGTTTAGTGACATTTGGGATGATGTGTGATGAAAAATTCAAGAATTTAACCATTTCTTCCAAAAAAGGCTTATCTCCCTGTTTCCAGCGCTTTTCTGACACTTGGGCTGACATGTGACGAAAAAGTCAGAAATCTTAATCAATGCTTCCAAAAAAGGCTTATCTCCCCGTTTCCAGCTGTTTAGTGACATTTGGGATGATGTGTGATGAAAAATTCAAGAATTTAACCTTTTCTTCCAAAAAAAGGCAGATCTCCCTGTTTCCAGCGCTTTTCTGACACTGGAGCTGATATGTGATGAAAAAGTCAAAATGTTAACCATTGCTTCCAAAAAAGGCTTATCTCCCCATTTCCAGCTGTTTAGTGACATTTGGGATGATGTGTGATGAAGAATTCAAGAATTTAACCATTTCTTCCAAAAAAGGCTTATCTCCCTGTTTCCAGCGCTTTTCTGACACTTGGGCTGACATGTGATGAAAAAGTCAGAAATCTTAATCAATGCTTCCAAAAAAGGCTTATCTCCCCGTTTTCAGCTGTTTAGTGACATTTGGGATGATGTGTGATGAAAAATTCAAGAATTTAACCTTTTCTTCCAAAAAAAGGCAGATCTCCCTGTTTCCAGCACTTTTCTGACACTTGGGCTGATATGTGATGAAAAAGTCAGAAATCTTAATCAATGCTTCCAAAAAAGGCTTATCTCCCCGTTTCCAGCTGTTTAGTGACATTTGGGATGATGTGTGATGAAAAATTCAAGAATTTAACCTTTTCTTCCAAAAAAAGGCAGATCTCCCTGTTTCCAGCGCTTTTCTGACACTGGAGCTGATATGTGATGAAAAAGTCAAAATGTTAACCATTGCTTCCAAAAAAGGCTTATCTCCTCGTTTCCAGCTGATTAGTGACATTTGGGATGATGTGTGATGAAAAATTAAAGAATTTAACCATTTCGTCCAAAAAAGGCTTATCTCCCTGTTTCCAGCGCTTTTCTGACACTGGAGCTGATATGTGATGAAAAAGTCAAAATGTTAACCATTGCTTCCAAAAAAGGCTTATCTCCCCATTTCCAGCTGTTTAGTGACATTTGGGATGATGTGTGATGAAAAATTCAAGAATTTAACCTTTTCTTCCAAAAAAAGGCAGATCTCCCTGTTTCCAGCGCTTTTCTGACACTTGGGCTGACATGTGATGAAAAAGTCAGAAATCTTAATCAATGCTTCCAAAAAAGGCTTATCTCCCCGTTTCCAGCTGTTTAGTGACATTTGGGATGATGTGTGATGAAAAATTCAAGAATTTAACCATTTCTTCCAAAAAAGGCTTATCTCCCTGTTTCCAGCGCTTTTCTGACACTTGGGCTGACATGTGATGAAAAAGTCAGAAATCTTAATCAATGCTTCCAAAAAAGGCTTATCTCCCCGTTTCCAGCTGTTTAGTGACATTTGGGATGATGTGTGATGAAAAATTCAAGAGTTTAACCTTTTCTTCCAAAAAAAGGCAGATCTCCCTGTTTACAGCGCTTTTCTGACACTGGAGCTGATATGTGATGAAAAAGTCAAAATGTTAACCATTGCTTCCAAAAAAGGCTTATCTCCTCGTTTCCAGCTGATTAGTGACATTTGGGATGATGTGTGATGAAAAATTAAAGAATTTAACCATTTCTTCCAAAAAAGGCTTATCTCCCTGTTTCCAGCGCTTTTCTGACACTTGGGCTGACATGTGATGAAAAAGTCAGAAATCTTAATCAATGCTTCCAAAAAAGGCTTATCTCCCCGTTTCCAGCTGTTTAGTGACATTTGGGATGATGTGTGATGAAAAATTCAAGAATTTAACCTTTTCTTCCAAAAAAAGGCAGATCTCCCTGTTTCCAGCGCTTTTCTGACACTGGAGCTGATATGTGATGAAAAAGTCAAAATGTTAACCATTGCTTCCAAAAAAGGCTTATCTCCCCATTTCCAGCTGTTTAGTGACATTTGGGATGATGTGTGATGAAAAATTCAAGAATTTAACCTTTTCTTCCAAAAAAAGGCAGATCTCCCTGTTTCCAGCGCTTTTCTGACACTTGGGCTGATATGTGATGAAAAAGTCAGAAATCTTAATCAATGCTTCCAAAAAAGGCTTATCTCCCCGTTTCCAGCTGTTTAGTGACATTTGGGATGATGTGTGATGAAAAATTCAAGAATTTAACCATTTCTTCCAAAAAAGGCTTATCTCCCTGTTTCCAGCGCTTTTCTGACACTTGGGCTGACATGTGATGAAAAAGTCAGAAATCTTAATCAATGCTTCCAAAAAAGGCTTATCTCCCCGTTTCCAGCTGTTTAGTGACATTTGGGATGATGTGTGATGAAAAATTCAAGAATTTAACGATTTCTTCCAAAAAAGGCTTATCTCCCTGTTTCCAGCGCTTTTCTGACACTTGGGCTGACATGTGATGAAAAAGTCAGAAATCTTAATCAATGCTTCCAAAAAAGGCTTATCTCCCCGTTTCCAGCTGTTTAGTGACATTTGGGATGATGTGTGATGAAAAATTCAAGAGTTTAACCTTTTCTTCCAAAAAAAGGCAGATCTCCCTGTTTCCAGCGCTTTTCTGACACTGGAGCTGATATGTGATGAAAAAGTCAAAATGTTAACCATTGCTTCCAAAAAAGGCTTATCTCCTCGTTTCCAGCTGATTAGTGACATTTGGGATGATGTGTGATGAAAAATTAAAGAATTTAACCATTTCTTCCAAAAAAGGCTTATCTCCCTGTTTCCAGCGCTTTTCTGACACTTGGGCTGACATGTGATGAAAAAGTCAGAAATCTTAATCAATGCTTCCAAAAAAGGCTTATCTCCCCGTTTCCAGCTGTTTAGTGACATTTGGGATGATGTGTGATGAAAAATTCAAGAATTTAACCTTTTCTTCCAAAAAAAGGCAGATCTCCCTGTTTCCAGCGCTTTTCTGACACTGGAGCTGATATGTGATGAAAAAGTCAAAATGTTAACCATTGCTTCCAAAAAAGGCTTATCTCCCCATTTCCAGCTGTTTAGTGACATTTGGGATGATGTGTGATGAAAAATTCAAGAATTTAACCTTTTCTTCCAAAAAAAGGCAGATCTCCCTGTTTCCAGCGCTTTTCTGACACTTGGGCTGATATGTGATGAAAAAGTCAGAAATCTTAATCAATGCTTCCAAAAAAGGCTTATCTCCCCGTTTCCAGCTGTTTAGTGACATTTGGGATGATGTGTGATGAAAAATTCAAGAATTTAACCATTTCTTCCAAAAAAGGCTTATCTCCCTGTTTCCAGCGCTTTTCTGACACTTGGGCTTACATGTGATGAAAAAGTCAGAAATCTTAATCAATGCTTCCAAAAAAGGCTTATCTCCCCGTTTCCAGCTGTTTAGTGACATTTGGGATGATGTGTGATGAAAAATTCAAGAATTTAACCTTTTCTTCCAAAAAAAGGCAGATCTCCCTGTTTCCAGCGCTTTTCTGACACTGGAACTGATATGTGATGAAAAAGTCAAAATGTTAACCATTGCTTCCAAAAAAGGCTTATCTCCCCGTTTCCAGCTGTTTAGTGACATTTGGGATGATGTGTGATGAAAAATTCAAGAATTTAACCTTTTCTTCCAAAAAAAGGCAGATCTCCCTGTTTCCAGCGCTTTTCTGACACTGGAACTGATATGTGATGAAAAAGTCAAAATGTTAACCATTGCTTCCAAAAAAGGCTTATCTCCCCGATTCCAGCTGTTTAGTGACATTTGGGATGATGTGTGATGAAAAATTCAAGAATTTAACCATTTCTTCCAAAAAAGGCTTATCTCCCTGTTTCCAGCGCTTTTCTGACACTTGGGCTGACATGTGATGAAAAAGTCAGAAATCTTAATCAATGCTTCCAAAAAAGGCTTATCTCCCCGTTTCCAGCTGTTTAGTGACATTTGGGATGATGTGTGATGAAAAATTCAAGAATTTAACTTTTTCTTCCAAAAAAAGGCAGATCTCCCTGTTTCCAGCGCTTTTCTGACACTGGAGCTGATATGTGATGAAAAAGTCAGAAATCTTAATCAATGCTTCCAAAAAAGGCTTATCTCCCCGTTTCCAGCTGTTTAGTGACATTTGGGATGATGTGTGATGAAAAATTCAAGAATTTAACCTTTTCTTCCAAAAAAAGGCAGATCTCCCTGTTTCCAGCGCTTTTCTGACACTTGGGCTGACATGTGATGAAAAAGTCAGAAATCTTAATCAATGCTTCCAAAAAAGGCTTATCTCCCCGTTTCCAGCTGTTTAGTGACATTTGGGATGATGTGTGATGAAAAATTCAAGAATTTAACTTTTTCTTCCAAAAAAAGGCAGATCTCCCTGTTTCCAGCGCTTTTCTGACACTGGAGCTGATATGTGATGAAAAAGTCAAAATGTTAACCATTGCTTCCAAAAAAGGCTTATCTCCCCATTTCCAGCTGTTTAGTGACATTTGGGATGATGTGTGATGAAAAATTCAAGAATTTAACCTTTTCTTCCAAAAAAAGGCAGATCTCCCTGTTTCCAGCGCTTTTCTGACACTTGGGCTGATATGTGATGAAAAAGTCAGAAATCTTAATCAATGCTTCCAAAAAAGGCTTATCTCCCCGTTTCCAGCTGTTTAGTGACATTTGGGATGATGTGTGATGAAAAATTCAAGAATTTAACCTTTTCTTCCAAAAAAAGGCAGATCTCCCTGTTTCCAGCGCTTTTCTGACACTGGAGCTGATATGTGATGAAAAAGTCAAAATGTTAACCATTGCTTCCAAAAAAGGCTTATCTCCCCATTTCCAGCTGTTTAGTGACATTTGGGATGATGTGTGATGAAAAATTCAAGAATTTAACCTTTTCTTCCAAAAAAAGGCAGATCTCCCTGTTTCCAGCGATTTTCTGACACTTGGGCTGATATGTGATGAAAAAGTCAGAAATCTTAATCAATGCTTCCAAAAAAGACTTATCTCCCCGTTTCCAGCTGTTTAGTGACATTTGGGATGATGTGTGATGAAAAATTCAAGAATTTAACCTTTTCTTCCAAAAAAAGGCAGATCTCCCTGTTTCCAGCGCTTTTCTGACACTTGGGCTGACATGTGATGAAAAAGTCAGAAATCTTAATCAATGCTTCCAAAAAAGGCTTATCTCCCCGTTTCCAGCTGTTTAGTGACATTTGGGATGATGTGTGATGAAAAATTCAAGAATTTAACCTTTTCTTCCAAAAAAAGGCAGATCTCCCTGTTTCCAGCGCTTTTCTGACACTGGAGCTGATATGTGATGAAAAAGTCAGAAATGTTAACCATTGCTTCCAAAAAAGGCTTATCTCCCCATTTCCAGCTGTTTAGTGACATTTGGGATGATGTGTGATGAAAAATTCAAGAATTTAACCTTTTCTTCCAAAAAAAGGCAGATCTCCCTGTTTCCAGCGCTTTTCTGACACTTGGGCTGATATGTGATGAAAAAGTCAGAAATCTTAATCAATGCTTCCAAAAAAGGCTTATCTCCCCGTTTCCAGCTGTTTAGTGACATTTGGGATGATGTGTGATGAAAAATTCAAGAATTTAACCATTTCTTCCAAAAAAGGCTTATCTCCCTGTTTCCAGCGCTTTTCTGACACTTGGGCTGACATGTGATGAAAAAGTCAGAAATCTTAATCAATGCTTCCAAAAAAGGCTTATCTCCCCGTTTCCAGCTGTTTAGTGACATTTGGGATGATGTGTGATGAAAAATTCAAGAATTTAACTTTTTCTTCCAAAAAAAGGCAGATCTCCCTGTTTCCAGCGCTTTTCTGACACTGGAGCTGATATGTGATGAAAAAGTCAAAATGTTAACCATTGCTTCCAAAAAAGGCTTATCTCCCCATTTCCAGCTGTTTAGTGACATTTGGGATGATGTGTGATGAAAAATTCAAGAATTTAACCATTTCTTCCAAAAAAGGCTTATCTCCCTGTTTCCAGCGCTTTTCTGACACTTGGGCTGACATGTGATGAAAAAGTCAGAAATCTTAATCAATGCTTCCAAAAAAGGCTTATCTCCCCGTTTCCAGCTGTTTAGTGACATTTGGGATGATGTGTGATGAAAAATTCAAGAATTTAACCTTTTCTTCCAAAAAAAGGCAGATCTCCCTGTTTCCAGCGCTTTTCTGACACTTGGGCTGATATGTGATGAAAAAGTCAGAAATCTTAATCAATGCTTCCAAAAAAGGCTTATCTCCCCGTTTCCAGCTGTTTAGTGACATTTGGGATGATGTGTGATGAAAAATTCAAGAATTTAACCTTTTCTTCCAAAAAAAGGCAGATCTCCCTGTTTCCAGCAGCGCTTTTCTGACACTGGAGCTGATATGTGATGAAAAAGTCAAAATGTATTGCTTCCAAAAAAGGCTTATCTCCCCATTTCCAGCTGTTTAGTGACATTTGGGATGATGTGTGATGAAAAATTCAAGAATTTAACCTTTTCTTCCAAAAAAAAGGCAGATCTCCCTGTTTTCCAGCGCTTTTCTGACACTTGGGCTGATATGTGATGAAAAAGTCAGAAATCTTAATCAATGCTTCCAAAAAAGGCTTATCTCCCCGTTTCCAGCTGTTTAGTGACATTTGGGATGATGTGTGATGAAAAATTCAAGAATTTAACCATTTCTTCCAAAAAAGGCTTATCTCCCTGTTTCCAGCGCTTTTCTGACACTTGGGCTGACATGTGATGAAAAAGTCAGAAATCTTAATCAATGCTTCCAAAAAAGGCTTATCTCCCCGTTTCCAGCTGTTTAGTGACATTTGGGATGATGTGTGATGAAAAATTCAAGAATTTAACCTTTTCTTCCAAAAAAAGGCAGATCTCCCTGTTTCCAGCGCTTTTCTGACACTGGAACTGATATGTGATGAAAAAGTCAAAATGTTAACCATTGCTTCCAAAAAAGGCTTATCTCCCCGTTTCCAGCTGTTTAGTGACATTTGGGATGATGTGTGATGAAAAATTCAAGAATTTAACCTTTTCTTCCAAAAAAAGGCAGATCTCCCTGTTTCCAGCGCTTTTCTGACACTGGAACTGATATGTGATGAAAAAGTCAAAATGTTAACCATTGCTTCCAAAAAAGGCTTATCTCCCCGATTCCAGCTGTTTAGTGACATTTGGGATGATGTGTGATGAAAAATTCAAGAATTTAACCATTTCTTCCAAAAAAGGCTTATCTCCCTGTTTCCAGCACTTTTCTGACACTTGGGCTGACATGTGATGAAAAAGTCAGAAATCTTAATCAATGCTTCCAAAAAAGGCTTATCTCCCCGTTTCCAGCTGTTTAGTGACATTTGGGATGATGTGTGATGAAAAATTCAAGAATTTAACTTTTTCTTCCAAAAAAAGGCAGATCTCCCTGTTTCCAGCGCTTTTCTGACACTGGAGCTGATATGTGATGAAAAAGTCAAAATGTTAACCATTGCTTCCAAAAAAGGCTTATCTCCCCATTTCCAGCTGTTTAGTGACATTTGGGATGATGTGTGATGAAAAATTCAAGAATTTAACCTTTTCTTCCAAAAAAAGGCAGATCTCCCTGTTTCCAGCGCTTTTCTGACACTTGGGCTGATATGTGATGAAAAAGTCAGAAATCTTAATCAATGCTTCCAAAAAAGGCTTATCTCCCCGTTTCCAGCTGTTTAGTGACATTTGGGATGATGTGTGATGAAAAATTCAAGAATTTAACCTTTTCTTCCAAAAAAAAGGCAGATCTCCCTGTTTCCAGCGCTTTTCTGACACTTGGGCTGACATGTGATGAAAAAGTCAGAAATCTTAATCAATGCTTCCAAAAAAGGCTTATCTCCCCGTTTCCAGCTGTTTAGTGACATTTGGGATGATGTGTGATGAAAAATTCAAGAATTTAACCTTTTCTTCCAAAAAAAGGGAGATCTCCCTGTTTCCAGCGCTTTTCTGACACTTGGGCTGATATGTGATGAAAAAGTCAGAAATCTTAATCAATAATTCCAAAAAAGGCTTATCTCCCCGTTTCCAGCTGTTTAGTGACATTTGGGATGATGTGTGATGAAAAATTCAAGAATTTAACCTTTTCTTCCAAAAAAAGGCAGATCTCCCTGTTTCCAGCGCTTTTCTGACACTGGAGCTGATATGTGATGAAAAAGTCAGAAATCTTAATCAATGCTTCCAAAAAAGGCTTATCTCCCCGTTTCCAGCTGTTTAGTGACATTTGGGATGATGTGTGATGAAAAATTCAAGAATTTAACCATTTCTTCCAAAAAAGGCTTATCTCCCCGTTTCCAGCTGTTTAGTGACATTTGGGATGATGTGTGATGAAAAATTCAAGAATTTAACCTTTTCTTCCAAAAAAAGGCAGATCTCCCTGTTTCCAGCGCTTTTCTGACACTGGAGCTGATATGTGATGAAAAAGTCAAAATGTTAACCATTGCTTCCAAAAAAGGCTTATCTCCCCATTTCCAGCTGTTTAGTGACATTTGGGATGATGTGTGATGAAAAATTCAAGAATTTAACCTTTTCTTCCAAAAAAAGGCAGATCTCCCTGTTTCCAGCGCTTTTCTGACACTTGGGCTGATATGTGATGAAAAAGTCAGAAATCTTAATCAATGCTTCCAAAAAAGGCTTATCTCCCCGTTTCCAGCTGTTTAGTGACATTTGGGATGATGTGTGATGAAAAATTCAAGAATTTAACCTTTTCTTCCAAAAAAAGGCAGATCTCCCTGTTTCCAGCGCTTTTCTGACACTGGAGCTGATATGTGATGAAAAAGTCAAAATGTTAACCATTGCTTCCAAAAAAGGCTTATCTCCCCGTTTCCAGCTGTTTAGTGACATTTGGGATGATGTGTGATGAAAAATTCAAGAATTTAACCATTTCTTCCAAAAAAGGCTTATCTCCCTGTTTCCAGCCCTTTTCTGACACTTGGGCTGACATGTGATGAAAAAGTCAGAAATCTTAATCAATGCTTCCAAAAAAGGCTTATCTCCCCGTTTCCAGCTGTTTAGTGACATTTGGGATGATGTGTGATGAAAAATTCAAGAATTTAACCATTTCTTCCAAAAAAGGCTTATCTCCCTGTTTCCAGCGCTTTTCTGACACTTGGGCTGACATGTGATGAAAAAGTCAGAAATCTTAATCAATGCTTCCAAAAAAGGCTTATCTCCCCGTTTCCAGCTGTTTAGTGACATTTGGGATGATGTGTGATGAAAAATTCAAGAATTTAACCTTTTCTTCCAAAAAAAGGGAGATCTCCCTGTTTCCAGCGCTTTTCTGACACTTGGGCTGATATGTGATGAAAAAGTCAGAAATCTTAATCAATAATTCCAAAAAAGGCTTATCTCCCCGTTTCCAGCTGTTTAGTGACATTTGGGATGATGTGTGATGAAAAATTCAAGAATTTAACCTTTTCTTCCAAAAAAAGGCAGATCTCCCTGTTTCCAGCGCTTTTCTGACACTGGAGCTGATATGTGATGAAAAAGTCAGAAATCTTAATCAATGCTTCCAAAAAAGGCTTATCTCCCCGTTTCCAGCTGTTTAGTGACATTTGGGATGATGTGTGATGAAAAATTCAAGAATTTAACCATTTCTTCCAAAAAAGGCTTATCTCCCCGTTTCCAGCTGTTTAGTGACATTTGGGATGATGTGTGATGAAAAATTCAAGAATTTAACCTTTTCTTCCAAAAAAAGGCAGATCTCCCTGTTTCCAGCGCTTTTCTGACACTGGAGCTGATATGTGATGAAAAAGTCAAAATGTTAACCATTGCTTCCAAAAAAGGCTTATCTCCCCATTTCCAGCTGTTTAGTGACATTTGGGATGATGTGTGATGAAGAATTCAAGAATTTAACCATTTCTTCCAAAAAAGGCTTATCTCCCTGTTTCCAGCGCTTTTCTGACACTTGGGCTGACATGTGATGAAAAAGTCAGAAATCTTAATCAATGCTTCCAAAAAAGGCTTATCTCCCCGTTTTCAGCTGTTTAGTGACATTTGGGATGATGTGTGATGAAAAATTCAAGAATTTAACCTTTTCTTCCAAAAAAAGGCAGATCTCCCTGTTTCCAGCGCTTTTCTGACACTTGGGCTGATATGTGATGAAAAAGTCAGAAATCTTAATCAATGCTTCCAAAAAAGGCTTATCTCCCCGTTTCCAGCTGTTTAGTGACATTTGGGATGATGTGTGATGAAAAATTCAAGAATTTAACCATTTCTTCCAAAAAAGGCTTATCTCCCTGTTTCCAGCGCTTTTCTGACACTTGGGCTGACATGTGATGAAAAAGTCAGAAATCTTAATCAATGCTTCCAAAAAAGGCTTATCTCCCCGTTTCCAGCTGTTTAGTGACATTTGGGATGATGTGTGATGAAAAATTCAAGAATTTAACCATTTCTTCCAAAAAAGGCTTATCTCCCTGTTTCCAGCCCTTTTCTGACACTTGGGCTGACATGTGATGAAAAAGTCAGAAATCTTAATCAATGCTTCCAAAAAAGGCTTATCTCCCCGTTTCCAGCTGTTTAGTGACATTTGGGATGATGTGTGATGAAAAATTCAAGAATTTAACCATTTCTTCCAAAAAAGGCTTATCTCCCTGTTTCCAGCGCTTTTCTGACACTTGGGCTGACATGTGATGAAAAAGTCAGAAATCTTAATCAATGCTTCCAAAAAAGGCTTATCTCCCCGTTTCCAGCTGTTTAGTGACATTTGGGATGATGTGTGATGAAAAATTCAAGAATTTAACCTTTTCTTCCAAAAAAAGGGAGATCTCCCTGTTTCCAGCGCTTTTCTGACACTTGGGCTGATATGTGATGAAAAAGTCAGAAATCTTAATCAATAATTCCAAAAAAGGCTTATCTCCCCGTTTCCAGCTGTTTAGTGACATTTGGGATGATGTGTGATGAAAAATTCAAGAATTTAACCTTTTCTTCCAAAAAAAGGCAGATCTCCCTGTTTCCAGCGCTTTTCTGACACTGGAGCTGATATGTGATGAAAAAGTCAGAAATCTTAATCAATGCTTCCAAAAAAGGCTTATCTCCCCGTTTCCAGCTGTTTAGTGACATTTGGGATGATGTGTGATGAAAAATTCAAGAATTTAACCATTTCTTCCAAAAAAGGCTTATCTCCCCGTTTCCAGCTGTTTAGTGACATTTGGGATGATGTGTGATGAAAAATTCAAGAATTTAACCTTTTCTTCCAAAAAAAGGCAGATCTCCCTGTTTCCAGCGCTTTTCTGACACTGGAGCTGATATGTGATGAAAAAGTCAAAATGTTAACCATTGCTTCCAAAAAAGGCTTATCTCCCCATTTCCAGCTGTTTAGTGACATTTGGGATGATGTGTGATGAAGAATTCAAGAATTTAACCATTTCTTCCAAAAAAGGCTTATCTCCCTGTTTCCAGCGCTTTTCTGACACTTGGGCTGACATGTGATGAAAAAGTCAGAAATCTTAATCAATGCTTCCAAAAAAGGCTTATCTCCCCGTTTCCAGCTGTTTAGTGACATTTGGGATGATGTGTGATGAAAAATTCAAGAATTTAACCATTTCTTCCAAAAAAGGCTTATCTCCCTGTTTCCAGCGCTTTTCTGACACTTGGGCTGACATGTGATGAAAAAGTCAGAAATCTTAATCAATGCTTCCAAAAAAGGCTTATCTCCCCGTTTCCAGCTGTTTAGTGACATTTGGGATGATGTGTGATGAAAAATTCAAGAATTTAACCTTTTCTTCCAAAAAAAGGCAGATCTCCCTGTTTCCAGCGCTTTTCTGACACTGGAGCTGATATGTGATGAAAAAGTCAAAATGTTAACCATTGCTTCCAAAAAAGGCTTATCTCCTCGTTTCCAGCTGATTAGTGACATTTGGGATGATGTGTGATGAAAAATTAAAGAATTTAACCATTTCTTCCAAAAAAGGCTTATCTCCCTGTTTCCAGCGCTTTTCTGACACTTGGGCTGACATGTGATGAAAAAGTCAGAAATCTTAATCAATGCTTCCAAAAAAGGCTTATCTCCCCGTTTCCAGCTGTTTAGTGACATTTGGGATGATGTGTGATGAAAAATTCAAGAATTTAACCATTTCTTCCAAAAAAGGCTTATCTCCCTGTTTCCAGCACTTTTCTGACACTGGAGCTGATATGTGATGAAAAAGTCAGAAATCTTAATCAATGCTTCCAAAAAAGGCTTATCTCCCCGTTTCCAGCTGTTTAGTGACATTTGGGATGATGTGTGATGAAAAATTCAAGAATTTAACCATTTCTTCCAAAAAAGGCTTATCTCCCTGTTTCCAGCGCTTTTCTGACACTTGGGCTGACATGTGATGAAAAAGTCAGAAATCTTAATCAATGCTTCCAAAAAAGGCTTATCTCCCCGTTTCCAGCTGTTTAGTGACATTTGGGATGATGTGTGATGAAAAATTCAAGAATTTAACCATTTCTTCCAAAAAAGGCTTATCTCCCCGTTTCCAGCTGTTTAGTGACATTTGGGATGATGTGTGATGAAAAATTCAAGAATTTAACCTTTTCTTCCAAAAAAAGGCAGATCTCCCTGTTTCCAGCGCTTTTCTGACACTGGAGCTGATATGTGATGAAAAAGTCAAAATGTTAACCATTGCTTCCAAAAAAGGCTTATCTCCCCATTTCCAGCTGTTTAGTGACATTTGGGATGATGTGTGATGAAAAATTCAAGAATTTAACCTTTTCTTCCAAAAAAAGGCAGATCTCCCTGTTTCCAGCGCTTTTCTGACACTTGGGCTGATATGTGATGAAAAAGTCAGAAATCTTAATCAATGCTTCCAAAAAAGGCTTATCTCCCCGTTTCCAGCTGTTTAGTGACATTTGGGATGATGTGTGATGAAAAATTCAAGAATTTAACCATTTCTTCCAAAAAAGGCTTATCTCCCTGTTTCCAGCGCTTTTCTGACACTTGGGCTGACATGTGATGAAAAAGTCAGAAATCTTAATCAATGCTTCCAAAAAAGGCTTATCTCCCCGTTTTCAGCTGTTTAGTGACATTTGGGATGATGTGTGATGAAAAATTCAAGAATTTAACCTTTTCTTCCAAAAAAAGGCAGATCTCCCTGTTTCCAGCGCTTTTCTGACACTTGGGCTGATATGTGATGAAAAAGTCAGAAATCTTAATCAATGCTTCCAAAAAAGGCTTATCTCCCCGTTTCCAGCTGTTTAGTGACATTTGGGATGATGTGTGATGAAAAATTCAAGAATTTAACCATTTCTTCCAAAAAAGGCTTATCTCCCTGTTTCCAGCGCTTTTCTGACACTTGGGCTGACATGTGATGAAAAAGTCAGAAATCTTAATCAATGCTTCCAAAAAAGGCTTATCTCCCCGTTTCCAGCTGTTTAGTGACATTTGGGATGATGTGTGATGAAAAATTCAAGAATTTAACCATTTCTTCCAAAAAAGGCTTATCTCCCTGTTTCCAGCCCTTTTCTGACACTTGGGCTGACATGTGATGAAAAAGTCAGAAATCTTAATCAATGCTTCCAAAAAAGGCTTATCTCCCCGTTTCCAGCTGTTTAGTGACATTTGGGATGATGTGTGATGAAAAATTCAAGAATTTAACCATTTCTTCCAAAAAAGGCTTATCTCCCTGTTTCCAGCGCTTTTCTGACACTTGGGCTGACATGTGATGAAAAAGTCAGAAATCTTAATCAATGCTTCCAAAAAAGGCTTATCTCCCCGTTTCCAGCTGTTTAGTGACATTTGGGATGATGTGTGATGAAAAATTCAAGAATTTAACCTTTTCTTCCAAAAAAAGGGAGATCTCCCTGTTTCCAGCGCTTTTCTGACACTTGGGCTGATATGTGATGAAAAAGTCAGAAATCTTAATCAATAATTCCAAAAAAGGCTTATCTCCCCGTTTCCAGCTGTTTAGTGACATTTGGGATGATGTGTGATGAAAAATTCAAGAATTTAACCTTTTCTTCCAAAAAAAGGCAGATCTCCCTGTTTCCAGCGCTTTTCTGACACTGGAGCTGATATGTGATGAAAAAGTCAGAAATCTTAATCAATGCTTCCAAAAAAGGCTTATCTCCCCGTTTCCAGCTGTTTAGTGACATTTGGGATGATGTGTGATGAAAAATTCAAGAATTTAACCATTTCTTCCAAAAAAGGCTTATCTCCCCGTTTCCAGCTGTTTAGTGACATTTGGGATGATGTGTGATGAAAAATTCAAGAATTTAACCTTTTCTTCCAAAAAAAGGCAGATCTCCCTGTTTCCAGCGCTTTTCTGACACTGGAGCTGATATGTGATGAAAAAGTCAAAATGTTAACCATTGCTTCCAAAAAAGGCTTATCTCCCCATTTCCAGCTGTTTAGTGACATTTGGGATGATGTGTGATGAAGAATTCAAGAATTTAACCATTTCTTCCAAAAAAGGCTTATCTCCCTGTTTCCAGCGCTTTTCTGACACTTGGGCTGACATGTGATGAAAAAGTCAGAAATCTTAATCAATGCTTCCAAAAAAGGCTTATCTCCCCGTTTCCAGCTGTTTAGTGACATTTGGGATGATGTGTGATGAAAAATTCAAGAATTTAACCATTTCTTCCAAAAAAGGCTTATCTCCCTGTTTCCAGCGCTTTTCTGACACTTGGGCTGACATGTGATGAAAAAGTCAGAAATCTTAATCAATGCTTCCAAAAAAGGCTTATCTCCCCGTTTCCAGCTGTTTAGTGACATTTGGGATGATGTGTGATGAAAAATTCAAGAATTTAACCTTTTCTTCCAAAAAAAGGCAGATCTCCCTGTTTCCAGCGCTTTTCTGACACTGGAGCTGATATGTGATGAAAAAGTCAAAATGTTAACCATTGCTTCCAAAAAAGGCTTATCTCCTCGTTTCCAGCTGATTAGTGACATTTGGGATGATGTGTGATGAAAAATTAAAGAATTTAACCATTTCTTCCAAAAAAGGCTTATCTCCCTGTTTCCAGCGCTTTTCTGACACTTGGGCTGACATGTGATGAAAAAGTCAGAAATCTTAATCAATGCTTCCAAAAAAGGCTTATCTCCCCGTTTCCAGCTGTTTAGTGACATTTGGGATGATGTGTGATGAAAAATTCAAGAATTTAACCATTTCTTCCAAAAAAGGCTTATCTCCCTGTTTCCAGCACTTTTCTGACACTGGAGCTGATATGTGATGAAAAAGTCAGAAATCTTAATCAATGCTTCCAAAAAAGGCTTATCTCCCCGTTTCCAGCTGTTTAGTGACATTTGGGATGATGTGTGATGAAAAATTCAAGAATTTAACCATTTCTTCCAAAAAAGGCTTATCTCCCTGTTTCCAGCGCTTTTCTGACACTTGGGCTGACATGTGATGAAAAAGTCAGAAATCTTAATCAATGCTTCCAAAAAAGGCTTATCTCCCCGTTTCCAGCTGTTTAGTGACATTTGGGATGATGTGTGATGAAAAATTCAAGAATTTAACCATTTCTTCCAAAAAAGGCTTATCTCCCCGTTTCCAGCTGTTTAGTGACATTTGGGATGATGTGTGATGAAAAATTCAAGAATTTAACCTTTTCTTCCAAAAAAAGGCAGATCTCCCTGTTTCCAGCGCTTTTCTGACACTGGAGCTGATATGTGATGAAAAAGTCAAAATGTTAACCATTGCTTCCAAAAAAGGCTTATCTCCCCATTTCCAGCTGTTTAGTGACATTTGGGATGATGTGTGATGAAAAATTCAAGAATTTAACCTTTTCTTCCAAAAAAAGGCAGATCTCCCTGTTTCCAGCGCTTTTCTGACACTTGGGCTGATATGTGATGAAAAAGTCAGAAATCTTAATCAATGCTTCCAAAAAAGGCTTATCTCCCCGTTTTCAGCTGTTTAGTGACATTTGGGATGATGTGTGATGAAAAATTCAAGAATTTAACCTTTTCTTCCAATAAAAGGCAGATCTCCCTGTTTCCAGCGCTTTTCTGACACTTGGGCTGATATGTGATGAAAAAGTCAGAAATCTTAATCAATGCTTCCAAAAAAGGCTTATCTCCCCGTTTCCAGCTGTTTAGTGACATTTGGGATGATGTGTGATGAAAAATTCAAGAATTTAACCTTTTCTTCCAAAAAAAGGCAGATCTCCCTGTTTCCAGCGCTTTTCTGACACTGGAACTGATATGTGATGAAAAAGTCAAAATGTTAACCATTGCTTCCAAAAAAGGCTTATCTCCCCGTTTCCAGCTGTTTAGTGACATTTGGGATGATGTGTGATGAAAAATTCAAGAATTTAACCATTTCTTCCAAAAAAGGCTTATCTCCCTGTTTCCAGCGCTTTTCTGACACTTGGGCTGACATGTGATGAAAAAGTCAGAAATCTTAATCAATGCTTCCAAAAAAGGCTTATCTCCCCGTTTCCAGCTGTTTAGTGACATTTGGGATGATGTGTGATGAAAAATTCAAGAATTTAACCATTTCTTCCAAAAAAGGCTTATCTCCCTGTTTCCAGCACTTTTCTGACACTGGAGCTGATATGTGATGAAAAAGTCAGAAATCTTAATCAATGCTTCCAAAAAAGGCTTATCTCCCCGTTTCCAGCTGTTTAGTGACATTTGGGATGATGTGTGATGAAAAATTCAAGAATTTAACCATTTCTTCCAAAAAAGGCTTATCTCCCCGTTTCCAGCTGTTTAGTGACATTTGGGATGATGTGTGATGAAAAATTCAAGAATTTAACCTTTTCTTCCAAAAAAAGGCAGATCTCCCTGTTTCCAGCGCTTTTCTGACACTGGAGCTGATATGTGATGAAAAAGTCAAAATGTTAACCATTGCTTCCAAAAAAGGCTTATCTCCCCATTTCCAGCTGTTTAGTGACATTTGGGATGATGTGTGATGAAAAATTCAAGAATTTAACCTTTTCTTCCAAAAAAAGGCAGATCTCCCTGTTTCCAGCGCTTTTCTGACACTTGGGCTGATATGTGATGAAAAAGTCAGAAATCTTAATCAATGCTTCCAAAAAAGGCTTATCTCCCCGTTTCCAGCTGTTTAGTGACATTTGGGATGATGTGTGATGAAAAATTCAAGAATTTAACCATTTCTTCCAAAAAAGGCTTATCTCCCTGTTTCCAGCGCTTTTCTGACACTTGGGCTGACATGTGATGAAAAAGTCAGAAATCTTAATCAATGCTTCCAAAAAAGGCTTATCTCCCCGTTTCCAGCTGTTTAGTGACATTTGGGATGATGTGTGATGAAAAATTCAAGAATTTAACCTTTTCTTCCAAAAAAAGGCAGATCTCCCTGTTTCCAGCGCTTTTCTGACACTTGGGCTGATATGTGATGAAAAAGTCAGAAATCTTAATCAATGCTTCCAAAAAAGGCTTATCTCCCCGTTTCCAGCTGTTTAGTGACATTTGGGATGATGTTTGATGAAAAATTCAAGAATTTAACCATTTCTTCCAAAAAAGGCTTATCTCCCTGTTTCCAGCGCTTTTCTGACACTTGGGCTGACATGTGATGAAAAAGTCAGAAATCTTAATCAATGCTTCCAAAAAAGGCTTATCTCCCCGTTTCCAGCTGTTTAGTGACATTTGGGATGATGTGTGATGAAAAATTCAAGAATTTAACCATTTCTTCCAAAAAAGGCTTATCTCCCTGTTTCCAGCGCTTTTCTGACACTTGGGCTGACATGTGACGAAAAAGTCAGAAATCTTAATCAATGCTTCCAAAAAAGGCTTATCTCCCCGTTTCCAGCTGTTTAGTGACATTTGGGATGATGTGTGATGAAAAATTCAAGAATTTAACCTTTTCTTCCAAAAAAAGGCAGATCTCCCTGTTTCCAGCGCTTTTCTGACACTGGAGCTGATATGTGATGAAAAAGTCAAAATGTTAACCATTGCTTCCAAAAAAGGCTTATCTCCCCATTTCCAGCTGTTTAGTGACATTTGGGATGATGTGTGATGAAGAATTCAAGAATTTAACCATTTCTTCCAAAAAAGGCTTATCTCCCTGTTTCCAGCGCTTTTCTGACACTTGGGCTGACATGTGATGAAAAAGTCAGAAATCTTAATCAATGCTTCCAAAAAAGGCTTATCTCCCCGTTTTCAGCTGTTTAGTGACATTTGGGATGATGTGTGATGAAAAATTCAAGAATTTAACCTTTTCTTCCAAAAAAAGGCAGATCTCCCTGTTTCCAGCACTTTTCTGACACTTGGGCTGATATGTGATGAAAAAGTCAGAAATCTTAATCAATGCTTCCAAAAAAGGCTTATCTCCCCGTTTCCAGCTGTTTAGTGACATTTGGGATGATG
The DNA here is from genome assembly GCF_963576545.1 of Limanda limanda. NCBI lineage: Eukaryota > Metazoa > Chordata > Actinopteri > Pleuronectiformes > Pleuronectidae > Limanda > Limanda limanda. The sequence goes on from NW_026870565.1 coordinate 38,589, forward strand.
TGTGATGAAAAATTCAAGAATTTAACCATTTCTTCCAAAAAAGGCTTATCTCCCTGTTTCCAGCGCTTTTCTGACACTTGGGCTGACATGTGATGAAAAAGTCAGAAATCTTAATCAATGCTTCCAAAAAAGGCTTATCTCCCCGTTTCCAGCTGTTTAGTGACATTTGGGATGATGTGTGATGAAAAATTCAAGAATTTAACCTTTTCTTCCAAAAAAAGGCAGATCTCCCTGTTTCCAGCGCTTTTCTGACACTGGAGCTGATATGTGTTGAAAAAGTCAAAATGTTAACCATTGCTTCCAAAAAAGGCTTATCTCCCCATTTCCAGCTGTTTAGTGACATTTGGGATGATGTGTGATGAAGAATTCAAGAATTTAACCTTTTCTTCCAAAAAAAGGCAGATCTCCCTGTTTCCAGCGCTTTTCTGACACTTGGGCTGACATGTGATGAAAAAGTCAGAAATCTTAATCAATGCTTCCAAAAAAGGCTTATCTCCCCGTTTCCAGCTGTTTAGTGACATTTGGGATGATGTGTGATGAAAAATTCAAGAATTTAACCATTTCTTCCAAAAAAGGCTTATCTCCCTGTTTCCAGCGCTTTTCTGACCACTTGGGCTGACATGTGATGAAAAAGTCAGAAATCTTAATCAATGCTTCCAAAAAAGGCTTATCTCCCCGTTTCCAGCTGTTTACATTTTGGGATGGATGTGTGATGGAAAAAATTCAAGAATTTAACCTTTTTTCTTCCAAAAAAAGGCAGATCTCCCTGTTCCAGCGCTTTTCTGACACTGAACTGATATGTGATGAAAAAGTCAAAATGTTAACCATTGCTCCAAAAAAGGCTTATCTCCCGTTCCAGCTGTTATGTGACATTTGGGATGATGTGTGAATGAAAAATTCAAGAAATTTAACCATTTCTTCCAAAAATAGGCTTATCTCCCTGTTTCCAGCGCTTTTCTGACACTGGGCTGATATGTGATGAAAAAGTCAGAAATCTTAATCAATGCTTCCAAAAAAGGCTTATCTCCCCGTTTTCAGCTGTTTAGTGACATTTGGGATGATGTGTGATGAAAAATTCAAGAATTTAACCTTTTCTTCCAAATAAAGGCAGATCTCCCTGTTTCCAGCGCTTTTCTGACACTTGGCTGACATGTGATGAAAAAGTCAGAAATCTTAATCAATGCTTCCAAAAAAGGCTTATCTCCCCGTTTCAGCTGTTTAGTGACATTTGGGATGATGTGTGATGGAAAAATTCAAGAATTTAACCATTTCTTCAAAAAAGGCTTATCTCCCTGTTTCCAGCGCTTTTCTGACACTTGGGCTGACATGTGATGAAAAGTCAGAAATCTTAATCAATGCTTCCAAAAAAGGCTTATCTCCCCGTTTCCAGCTGTTTAGTGACATTTGGGATGATGTGTGAATGAAAAATTCAAGAATTTAACCTTTTCTTCCAAAAAAGGCAGATCTCCCTGTTTCAGCGCTTTTTCTGACACTGGACTGATATGTGATGAAAAAGTCAAAATGTTAACCATTGCTTCCAAAAAAGGCTTATCTCCCCGTTTCCAGCTGTTTAGTGACATTTGGGATGATGTGTGATGAAAAATTCAAGAATTTAAACCATTTCTTCCAAAAAGCTTATCTCCCTGTTTCCAGCGCTTTTCTGACACTTGGGCTGACATGTGATGAAAAAGTCAGAAATCTTTAATCAATTGCTTCCAAAAAAGGCTTATCTCCCCCGTTTCCAGCTGTTTAGTGACATTTGGGATGATGTGTGATGAAAAATTCAAGAATTTAACCTTTTCTTCCAAAAAAAGGCAGATCTCCCTGTTTCCAGCGCTTTTCTGACACTGGAACTGATATGTGATGAAAAAGTCAAAATGTTAACCATTGCTTCCAAAAAAGGCTTATCTCCCCGTTTCCAGCTGTTTAGTGACATTTGGGATGATGTGTGATGAAAAATTCAAGAATTTAACCATTTCTTCCAAAAAAGGCTTATCTCCCTGTTTCCAGCGCTTTTCTGACACTGGAACTGATATGTGATGAAAAAGTCAAAATGTTAACCATTGCTTCCAAAAAAGGCTTATCTCCCCGTTTCCAGCTGTTTAGTGACATTTGGGATGATGTGTGATGAAAAATTCAAGAATTTAACCATTTCTTCCAAAAAAGGCTTATCTCCCTGTTTCCAGCGCTTTTCTGACACTTGGGCTGATATGTGATGAAAAAGTCAGAAATCTATCAATGCTTCCAAAAAAAGGCTTATCTCCCCGTTTTCAGCTGTTTAGTGACATTTGGGATGATGTGTGATGAAAAATTCAAGAATTTAACCTTTTCTTCCAATAAAAGCAGATCTCCCTGTTTCCAGCGCTTTTCTGACACTTTGGGCTGACATGTGATGAAAAAGTCAGAAATCTTAATCAATGCTTCCAAAAAAGGCTTATCTCCCCGTTTCCAGCTGTTTAGTGACATTTGGGATGATGTGTGATGAAAAATTCAAGAATTTAACATTTCTTCCAAAAAAGGCTTATCTCCCTGTTTCCAGCGCTTTTCTGACACTTGGGCTGACATGTGATGAAAAAGTCAGAAATCTTAATCAATGCTTCCAAAAAAGGCTTATCTCCCCGTTTCCAGCTGTTTAGTGGACATTTGGGATGATGTGTGATGAAAAAATTCAAGAATTTTAACCTTTTCTTCCAAAAAAAGGCAGATCTCCCTGTTTCCAGCGCTTTTCTGACACTGGAACTGATATGTGATGAAAAAGTCAAAATGTTAACCAATGCTTCCAAAAAAGGCTTATCTCCCCGTTTCCAGCTGTTTAGTGACATTTGGGATGATGTGTGATGAAAAATTCAAGAATTTAACCATTTCTTCCAAAAAAGGCTTATCTCCCTGTTTCCAGCGCTTTTCTGACACTTGGGCTGACATGTGATGAAAAAGTCAGAATCTTAATCAATGCTTCCAAAAAAGGCTTATCTCCCCCGTTTCCAGCTGTTTAGTGACATTTGGGATGATGTGTGATGAAAAATTCAAGAATTTAACCTTTTCTTCCAAAAAAGGCAGATCTCCCTGTTTCCAGCGCTTTTCTGACACTGGAACTGATATGTGATGAAAAAGTCAAAATGTTAACCATTGCTTCCAAAAAAGGCTTATCTCCCCGTTTCCAGCTGTTTAGTGACATTTGGGATGATGTGTGATGAAAAATTCAAGATTTAACCATTTCTTCCAAAAAAGGCTTATCTCCTGTTTCCAGCGCTTTTCTGACACTTGGGCTGACATGTGATGAAAAAGTCAGAAATCTTAATCAATGCTTCCAAAAAAGGCTTATCTCCCCGTTTCCAGCTGTTTAGTGACATTTGGGTTAGTGTGATGAAAATTCAAGAATTAACCATTTCTTCCAAAAAAGGCTTATCTCCCTGTTTCCAGCACTTTTCTGACACTGGAGCTGATATGTGATGAAAAAGTCAGAAATCTTAATCAATGCTTCCAAAAAAGGCTTATCTCCCCGTTTCCAGCTGTTTAGTGACATTTGGGATGATGTGTGATGAAAAATTCAAGAATTTAACATTTCTTCCAAAAAAAGGCTTATCTCCCCCGTTTCCAGCTGTTTAGGTGACATTTGGGATGATGTGTGATGAAAAAATTCAAGAATTTTAACCTTTTCTTCCAAAAAAAGGCAGATCTCCCTGTTTCCAGCGCTTTTCTGACACTGGAGCTGATATGTGATGAAAAAGTCAAAATGTTAACCCTTGCTTCCAAAAAAGGCTTATTCTCCCCATTTCCAGCTGTTTAGTGACATTTGGGATGATGTGTGATGAAAAATTCAAGAAATTTAACCTTTTCTTCCAAAAAAGGCAGATCTCCCTGTTTCCAGCGCTTTTCTGACACTTGGGCTGATATGTGATGAAAAAGTCAGAAATCTTAATCAATGCTTCCAAAAAAGGCTTATCTCCCCGTTTCCAGCTGTTTAGTGACATTTGGGATGATGTGTGATGAAAAATTCAAGAATTTAACCATTTCTTCCAAAAAAGGCTTATCTCCCTGTTTCCAGCGCTTTTCTGACACTTGGGCTGACATGTGATGAAAAAGTCAGAAATCTTAATCAATGCTTCCAAAAAAGGCTTATCTCCCCGTTTCCAGCTGTTTAGTGACATTTGGGATGATGTGTGATGAAAAATTCAAGAATTTAACCTTTTCTTCCAAAAAAGGCAGATCTCCCTGTTTTCCAGCGCTTTTTCTGACACTTGGGCTGATATGTGATGAAAAAGTCAGAAATCTTAATCAATGCTTCCAAAAAAGGCTTATCTCCCATTTCCAGCTGTTTAGTGACATTTGGGATGATGTTTGATGAAAAATTCAAGAATTTAACCATTTCTTCCAAAAAAAGGCTTATCTCCCTGTTTTCCAGCGCTTTTCTGACACTTGGGCTGACATGTGATGAAAAAGTCAGAAATCTTAATCAATGCTTCCAAAAAAGGCTTATCTCCCCGTTCCAGCTGTTTAGTGACATTTGGGATGATGTGTGATGAAAAATTCAAGAATTTAACCATTTCTTCCAAAAAAGGCTTATCTCCCTGTTCCAGCGCTTTTCTGACACTTGGGCTGACATGTGACGAAAAAGTCAGAAATCTTAATCAATGCTTCCAAAAAAGGCTTATCTCCCCGTTTCCAGCTGTTTAGTGGACATTTGGGATGATGTGTGATGAAAAAATTCAAGAATTTAACCTTTTCTTCCAAAAAAAGGCAGATCTCCCTGTTTCCAGCGCCTTTTTTCTGACACTGGAGGCTGAATATGTGATGAAAAAGTCAAAATGTTAACCATTGCTTCCAAAAAAGGCTTATCTCCCCATTTCCAGCTGTTTAGTGACATTTTGGGATGATGTGTGATGAAGAATTCAAGAATTTAACCATTTCTTCCAAAAAAGGCTTATCTCCCTGTTTCCAGCGCTTTCTGACACTTGGGCTGACATGTGATGAAAAGTCAGAAATCTTAATCAATGCTTCCAAAAAAGGCTTATCTCCCCGTTTCAGCTGTTTAGTGACATTTGGGATGATGTGTGATGAAAATTCAAGAATTTAACCTTTTCTTCCAAAAAAAGGCAGATCTCCCTGTTTCCAGCACTTTCTGACACTTGGCTGATATGTGATGAAAAAGTCAGAAATCTTAATCAATGCTTCCAAAAAAAGGCTTATCTCCCCGTTTTCCAGCTGTTTAGTGACATTTGGGATGATGTGTGATGAAAAATTCAAGAATTTAACCATTTCTTCCAAAAAAGGCTTATCTCCCTGTTTCCAGCGCTTTTCTGACACTTGGGGCTGACATGTGATGAAAAAGTCAGAAATCTTAATCATGCTTCCAAAAAGGCTTATCTCCCCGTTTCCAGCTGTTTAGTGACATTTGGGATGATGTGTGATGAAAAATTCAAGAATTTAACCTTTTCTTCCAAAAAAAGGCAGATCTCCCTGTTTCCAGCGCTTTCTGACACTGGAGCTGATATGTGTTGAAAAGTCAAATGTTAACCAATTGCTTCCAAAAAAGGCTTATCTCCCCATTTCCAGCTGTTTAGTGACATTTGGGATGATGTGTGATGAAAAATTCAAGAATTTAACCTTTTCTTCCAAAAAAAGGCAGATCTCCCTGTTTCCAGCGCTTTCTGACACTTGGCTGATATGTGATGAAAAAGTCAGAAATCTTAATCAATGCTTCCAAAAAAGGCTTATCTCCCCGTTTTCCAGCTGTTTAGTGACATTTGGGATGATGTGTGATGAAAATTCAAGAATTTAACCATTTCTTCCAAAAAAAGGCTTATCTCCCTGTTTCCAGCGCTTTTCTGACACTTGGGCTGACATGTGATGAAAAAGTCAGAAATCTTAATCAATGCTTCCAAAAAAGGCTTATCTCCCCGTTTTCCAGCTGTTTAGTGACATTTGGATGATGTGTGATGAAGAATTCAAGAATTTAACCTTTTCTTCCAAAAAAAGGCAGATCTCCCTGTTTCCAGCGCTTTCTGACACTTGGGCTGACATGTGATGAAAAAGTCAGAAATCTTAATCAATGCTTTCCAAAAAAGGCTTATCTCCCCGTTCCAGCTGTTTAGTGACATTTGGGATGATGTGTGATGAAAATTCAAGAATTAACCATTCTTCCAAAAAAGGCTTATCTCCCTGTTTCCAGCGCTTTTCTGACACTTGGGCTGACATGTGATGAAAAAGTCAGAAATCTTAATCAATGCTTCCAAAAAAGGCTTATCTCCCCGTTTCCAGCTGTTTAGTGACATTTGGGATGATGTGTGATGAAAAATTCAAGAATTTAACCTTTTCTTCCAAAAAAAGGCAGATCTCCCTGTTTCCAGCGCTTTTCTGACACTGGAACTGATATGTGATGAAAAAGTCAAAATGTTAACCATTGCTTCCAAAAAAGGCTTATCTCCCCGTTTCCAGCTGTTTAGTGACATTTGGATGATGTGTGATGAAAATTCAAGAATTTAACCATTTCTTCCAAAAAAGGCTTATCTCCCTGTTTCCAGCGCTTTTCTGACACTTGGGCTGATATGTGATGAAAAAGTCAGGAAATCTTAATCAATGCTTCCAAAAAAGGCTTAATCTCCCCGTTTTCAGCTGTTTAGTGACATTTGGGATGATGTGTGATGAAAAATTCAAGAATTTAACCTTTTCTTCCAATAAAAGGCAGATCTCCCTGTTTCCCAGCGCTTTTCTGACACTTGGGCTGACATGTGATGAAAAAGTCAGAAATCTTAATCAATGCTTCCAAAAAAGGCTTATCTCCCCGTTTCCAGCTGTTTAGTGACATTTGGGATGATGTGGTGATGAAAAATTCAAGAATTTAACCATTTCTTCCAAAAAAAGGCTTATCTCCCTGTTTCCAGCGCTTTTCTGACACTTGGGCTGACATGTGATGAAAAAGTCAGAAATCTTAATCAATGCTTCCAAAAAAGGCTTATCTCCCCGTTTCCAGCTGTTTAGTGACATTTGGGATGATGTGTGATGAAAAATTCAAGATTTAACCATTTCTTCCAAAAAAGGCTTATCTCCCGTTCCAGCTGTTTAGTGACATTTGGGATGATGTGTGATGAAAAATTCAAGAATTTAACCTTTTCTTCCAAAAAAAAGGCAGATCTCCCTGTTTCCAGCGCTTTTCTGACACTGGAGCTGATATGTGATGAAAAAGTCAAATGTTAACCATTGCTTCCAAAAAAGGCTTATCTCCCATTTCCAGCTGTTTAGTGACATTTGGGATGATGTGTGATGAAAAATTCAAGAATTTAACCTTTTCTTCCAAAAAAAGGCAGATCTCCCTGTTCCAGCGCTTTTCTGACACTTGGGCTGATATGTGATGGAAAAAGTCAGAAATCTTAATCAATGCTTCCAAAAAAGGCTTATCTCCCCGTTTCCAGCTGTTTAGTGACATTTGGGATGATGTGTGATGAAAAAATTCAAGAATTTAACCATTTCTTCCAAAAAGGCTTATCTCCCTGTTTCCAGCGCTTTTCTGACACTTGGGCTGACATGTGATGAAAAAGTCAGAAATCTTAATCAATGCTTCCAAAAAAGGCTTATCTCCCCGTTTCCAGCTGTTTAGTGACATTTGGGATGATGTGTGATGAAAATTCAAGAATTTAACCTTTTCTTCCAAAAAAAGGCAGATCTCCCTGTTTCCAGCGCTTTTCTGACACTTGGGGCTGATATGTGATGAAAAAGTCAGAAATCTTAATCAATGCTTCCAAAAAAGGCTTATCTCCCCGTTTCCAGCTGTTTAGTGACATTTGGGATGATGTTTGATGAAAAATTCAAGAATTTAACCATTTCTTCCAAAAAGGCTTATCTCCCTGTTTCCAGCGCTTTTCTGACACTTGGGCTGACATGTGATGAAAAAGTCAGAAATCTTATCAATGCTTCCAAAAAAGGCTTATCTCCCCGTTTTCCCAGCTGTTTAGTGACATTTGGGATGATGTGTGATGAAAAATTCAAGAATTTAACATTTCTTCCAAAAAAGCTTATCTCCCCGTTTCCAGCTGTTTAGTGACATTTGGGATGATGTGTGATGAAAAATTCAAGAATTTAACCTTTTCTTCCAAAAAAAGGCAGATCTCCCTGTTTCCAGCGCTTTTCTGACACTGGAGCTGATATGTGATGAAAAAGTCAAAATGTTAACCATTGCTTCCAAAAAAGGCTTATCTCCCCATTTCCAGCTGTTTAGTGACATTTGGGATGATGTGTGATGAAAAATTCAAGAATTTAACCTTTTTCTTCCAAAAAAAGGCAGATCTCCCTGTTTCCAGCGCTTTTCTGACACTTGGGCTGATATGTGATGAAAAAGTCAGAAATCTTAATCAATGCTTCCAAAAAAGGCTTATCTCCCCGTTTTTCAGCTGTTTAGTGACATTTGGGATGATGTGTGATGAAAAATTCAAGAATTTAACCTTTTCTTCCAATAAAGGGCAGATCTCCCTGTTTCCAGCGCTTTTCTGACACTTGGGCTGATATGTGATGAAAAAGTCAGAAATCTTAATCAATGCTTCCAAAAAAGGCTTATCTCCCCGTTTCCAGCTGTTTAGTGACATTTGGGATGATGTGTGATGAAAAATTCAAGATTTAACCTTTTCTTCCAAAAAAGGCAGATCTCCCTGTTTCCAGCGCTTTTCTGACACTGGAACTGATATGTGATGAAAAAGTCAAAATGTTAACCATTGCTTCCAAAAAAGGCTTATCTCCCCGTTTCCAGCTGTTTTAGTGACATTTGGGATGATGTGTGATGAAAAATTCAAGAATTTAACCATTTCTTCCAAAAAAGGCTTATCTCCCTGTTTCCAGCGCTTTCTGACACTTGGGCTGACATGTGATGAAAAAGTCAGAAATCTTAATCAATGCTTCCAAAAAAGGCTTATCTCCCCGTTTCCAGCTGTTTAGTGACATTTGGGATGATGTGTGATGAAAAATTCAAGAATTTAACCATTTCTTCCAAAAAAGGCTTATCTCCCTGTTTTCCAGCACTTTTTCTGACACTGGAGCTGATATGTGATGAAAAAGTCAGAAATCTTAATCAATGCTTCCAAAAAAGGCTTATCTCCCCCGTTTCCAGCTGTTTAGTGACATTTGGGATGATGTGTGATGAAAAATTCAAGAATTTAACCATTTCTTCCAAAAAAAGGCTTATCTCCCCGTTTCCAGCTGTTTAGTGACATTTGGGATGATGTGTGATGAAAAATTCAAGAATTTAACCTTTTCTTCCAAAAAAAGGCAGATCTCCCTGTTTCCAGCGCTTTTCTGACACTGGAGCTGATATGTGATGAAAAAGTCAAAATGTTAACCATTGCTTCCAAAAAAGGCTTATCTCCCCATTTCCAGCTGTTTAGTGACATTTGGGATGATGTGTGATGAAAAATTCAAGAATTTAACCTTTTCTTCCAAAAAAAGGCAGATCTCCCTGTTCCAGCGCTTTTCTGACACTTGGGCTGATATGTGATGAAAAAGTCAGAAATCTTAATCAATGCTTCCAAAAAAGGCTTATCTCCCCGTTTCCAGCTGTTTAGTGACATTTGGGATGATGTGTGATGAAAAATTCAAGAATTTAACCATTTCTTCCAAAAAGGCTTATCTCCCTGTTTCCAGCGCTTTTCTGACACTTGGGCTGACATGTGATGAAAAAGTCAGAAATCTTAATCAATGCTTCCAAAAAAGGCTTATCTCCCCGTTTCCAGCTGTTTAGTGACATTTGGGATGATGTGTGATGAAAAATTCAAGAATTTAACCTTTTCTTCCAAAAAAAGGCAGATCTCCCTGTTTCCAGCGCTTTTCTGACACTTGGGCTGATATGTGATGAAAAAGTCAGAAATCTTAATCAATGCTTCCAAAAAAGGCTTATCTCCCCGTTTCCAGCTGTTTAGTGACATTTGGGATGATGTTTGATGAAAAATTCAAGAATTTAACCATTTCTTCCAAAAAAAGGCTTATCTCCCTGTTTCCAGCGCTTTTCTGACACTTGGGCTGACATGTGATGAAAAAGTCAGAAATCTTAATCAATGCTTCCAAAAAAGGCTTATCTCCCCGTTTCCAGCTGTTTAGTGACATTTGGGATGATGTGTGATGAAAAATTCAAGAATTTAACCATTTCTTCCAAAAAAGGCTTATCTCCCTGTTTCCAGCGCTTTTCTGACACTTGGGCTGACATGTGACGAAAAAGTCAGAAATCTTAATCAATGCTTCCAAAAAAGGCTTATCTCCCCGTTTCCAGCTGTTTAGTGACATTTGGGATGATGTGTGATGAAAAATTCAAGAATTTAACCTTTTCTTCCAAAAAAAGGCAGATCTCCCTGTTTCCAGCGCTTTTCTGACACTGGAGCTGATATGTGATGAAAAAGTCAAAATGTTAACCATTGCTTCCAAAAAAGGCTTATCTCCCCATTTTCCAGCTGTTTAGTGACATTTGGGATGATGTGTGATGAAGAATTCAAGAATTTAACCATTTCTTCCAAAAAAGGCTTATCTCCCTGTTTCCAGCGCTTTTCTGACACTTGGGCTGACATGTGATGAAAAAGTCAGAAATCTTAATCAATGCTTCCAAAAAAGGCTTATCTCCCCGTTTTCAGCTGTTTAGTGACATTTGGGATGATGTGTGATGAAAAATTCAAGAATTTAACCTTTTCTTCCAAAAAAAGGCAGATCTCCCTGTTTCCAGCACTTTTCTGACACTTGGGCTGATATGTGATGAAAAAGTCAGAAATCTTAATCAATGCTTCCAAAAAAGGCTTATCTCCCCGTTTCCAGCTGTTTAGTGACATTTGGGATGATGTGTGATGAAAAATTCAAGAATTTAACCATTTCTTCCAAAAAAGGCTTATCTCCCTGTTTCCAGCGCTTTTCTGACACTTGGGCTGACATGTGATGAAAAAGTCAGAAATCTTAATCAATGCTTCCAAAAAAGGCTTATCTCCCCGTTTCCAGCTGTTTAGTGACATTTGGGATGATGTGTGATGAAAAATTCAAGAATTTAACCTTTTCTTCCAAAAAAAGGCAGATCTCCCTGTTTCCAGCGCTTTTCTGACACTGGAGCTGATATGTGTTGAAAAAGTCAAAATGTTAACCATTGCTTCCAAAAAAGGCTTATCTCCCCATTTCCAGCTGTTTAGTGACATTTGGGATGATGTGTGATGAAGAATTCAAGAATTTAACCTTTTCTTCCAAAAAAAGGCAGATCTCCCTGTTTCCAGCGCTTTTCTGACACTTGGGCTGACATGTGATGAAAAAGTCAGAAATCTTAATCAATGCTTCCAAAAAAGGCTTATCTCCCCGTTTCCAGCTGTTTAGTGACATTTGGGATGATGTGTGATGAAAAATTCAAGAATTTAACCATTTCTTCCAAAAAAGGCTTATCTCCCTGTTTCCAGCGCTTTTCTGACACTTGGGCTGACATGTGATGAAAAAGTCAGAAATCTTAATCAATGCTTCCAAAAAAGGCTTATCTCCCCGTTTCCAGCTGTTTAGTGACATTTGGGATGATGTGTGATGAAAAATTCAAGAATTTAACCTTTTCTTCCAAAAAAAGGCAGATCTCCCTGTTTCCAGCGCTTTTCTGACACTGGAACTGATATGTGATGAAAAAGTCAAAATGTTAACCATTGCTTCCAAAAAAGGCTTATCTCCCCGTTTCCAGCTGTTTAGTGACATTTGGGATGATGTGTGATGAAAAATTCAAGAATTTAACCATTTCTTCCAAAAAAGGCTTATCTCCCTGTTTCCAGCGCTTTTCTGACACTTGGGCTGATATGTGATGAAAAAGTCAGAAATCTTAATCAATGCTTCCAAAAAAGGCTTATCTCCCCGTTTTCAGCTGTTTAGTGACATTTGGGATGATGTGTGATGAAAAATTCAAGAATTTAACCTTTTCTTCCAATAAAAGGCAGATCTCCCTGTTTCCAGCGCTTTTCTGACACTTGGGCTGACATGTGATGAAAAAGTCAGAAATCTTAATCAATGCTTCCAAAAAAGGCTTATCTCCCCGTTTCCAGCTGTTTAGTGACATTTGGGATGATGTGTGATGAAAAATTCAAGAATTTAACCATTTCTTCAAAAAAAGGCTTATCTCCCTGTTTCCAGCGCTTTTCTGACACTTGGGCTGACATGTGATGAAAAAGTCAGAAATCTTAATCAATGCTTCCAAAAAAGGCTTATCTCCCCGTTTCCAGCTGTTTAGTGACATTTGGGATGATGTGTGATGAAAAATTCAAGAATTTAACCTTTTCTTCCAAAAAAAGGCAGATCTCCCTGTTTCCAGCGCTTTTCTGACACTGGAACTGATATGTGATGAAAAAGTCAAAATGTTAACCATTGCTTCCAAAAAAGGCTTATCTCCCCGTTTCCAGCTGTTTAGTGACATTTGGGATGATGTGTGATGAAAAATTCAAGAATTTAACCATTTCTTCCAAAAAAGGCTTATCTCCCTGTTTCCAGCGCTTTTCTGACACTTGGGCTGACATGTGATGAAAAAGTCAGAAATCTTAATCAATGCTTCCAAAAAAGGCTTATCTCCCCGTTTCCAGCTGTTTAGTGACATTTGGGATGATGTGTGATGAAAAATTCAAGAATTTAACCTTTTCTTCCAAAAAAAGGCAGATCTCCCTGTTTCCAGCGCTTTTCTGACACTGGAACTGATATGTGATGAAAAAGTCAAAATGTTAACCATTGCTTCCAAAAAAGGCTTATCTCCCCGTTTCCAGCTGTTTAGTGACATTTGGGATGATGTGTGATGAAAAATTCAAGAATTTAACCATTTCTTCCAAAAAAGGCTTATCTCCCTGTTTCCAGCGCTTTTCTGACACTGGAACTGATATGTGATGAAAAAGTCAAAATGTTAACCATTGCTTCCAAAAAAGGCTTATCTCCCCGTTTCCAGCTGTTTAGTGACATTTGGGATGATGTGTGATGAAAAATTCAAGAATTTAACCATTTCTTCCAAAAAAGGCTTATCTCCCTGTTTCCAGCGCTTTTCTGACACTTGGGCTGATATGTGATGAAAAAGTCAGAAATCTTAATCAATGCTTCCAAAAAAGGCTTATCTCCCCGTTTTCAGCTGTTTAGTGACATTTGGGATGATGTGTGATGAAAAATTCAAGAATTTAACCTTTTCTTCCAATAAAAGGCAGATCTCCCTGTTTCCAGCGCTTTTCTGACACTTGGGCTGACATGTGATGAAAAAGTCAGAAATCTTAATCAATGCTTCCAAAAAAGGCTTATCTCCCCGTTTCCAGCTGTTTAGTGACATTTGGGATGATGTGTGATGAAAAATTCAAGAATTTAACCATTTCTTCCAAAAAAGGCTTATCTCCCTGTTTCCAGCGCTTTTCTGACACTTGGGCTGACATGTGATGAAAAAGTCAGAAATCTTAATCAATGCTTCCAAAAAAGGCTTATCTCCCCGTTTCCAGCTGTTTAGTGACATTTGGGATGATGTGTGATGAAAAATTCAAGAATTTAACCTTTTCTTCCAAAAAAAGGCAGATCTCCCTGTTTCCAGCGCTTTTCTGACACTGGAACTGATATGTGATGAAAAAGTCAAAATGTTAACCATTGCTTCCAAAAAAGGCTTATCTCCCCGTTTCCAGCTGTTTAGTGACATTTGGGATGATGTGTGATGAAAAATTCAAGAATTTAACCATTTCTTCCAAAAAAGGCTTATCTCCCTGTTTCCAGCGCTTTTCTGACACTTGGGCTGACATGTGATGAAAAAGTCAGAAATCTTAATCAATGCTTCCAAAAAAGGCTTATCTCCCCGTTTCCAGCTGTTTAGTGACATTTGGGATGATGTGTGATGAAAAATTCAAGAATTTAACCTTTTCTTCCAAAAAAAGGCAGATCTCCCTGTTTCCAGCGCTTTTCTGACACTGGAACTGATATGTGATGAAAAAGTCAAAATGTTAACCATTGCTTCCAAAAAAGGCTTATCTCCCCGTTTCCAGCTGTTTAGTGACATTTGGGATGATGTGTGATGAAAAATTCAAGAATTTAACCATTTCTTCCAAAAAAGGCTTATCTCCCTGTTTCCAGCGCTTTTCTGACACTTGGGCTGACATGTGATGAAAAAGTCAGAAATCTTAATCAATGCTTCCAAAAAAGGCTTATCTCCCCGTTTCCAGCTGTTTAGTGACATTTGGGATGATGTGTGATGAAAAATTCAAGAATTTAACCATTTCTTCCAAAAAAGGCTTATCTCCCTGTTTCCAGCACTTTTCTGACACTGGAGCTGATATGTGATGAAAAAGTCAGAAATCTTAATCAATGCTTCCAAAAAAGGCTTATCTCCCCGTTTCCAGCTGTTTAGTGACATTTGGGATGATGTGTGATGAAAAATTCAAGAATTTAACCATTTCTTCCAAAAAAGGCTTATCTCCCCGTTTCCAGCTGTTTAGTGACATTTGGGATGATGTGTGATGAAAAATTCAAGAATTTAACCTTTTCTTCCAAAAAAAGGCAGATCTCCCTGTTTCCAGCGCTTTTCTGACACTGGAGCTGATATGTGATGAAAAAGTCAAAATGTTAACCATTGCTTCCAAAAAAGGCTTATCTCCCCATTTCCAGCTGTTTAGTGACATTTGGGATGATGTGTGATGAAAAATTCAAGAATTTAACCTTTTCTTCCAAAAAAAGGCAGATCTCCCTGTTTCCAGCGCTTTTCTGACACTTGGGCTGATATGTGATGAAAAAGTCAGAAATCTTAATCAATGCTTCCAAAAAAGGCTTATCTCCCCGTTTCCAGCTGTTTAGTGACATTTGGGATGATGTGTGATGAAAAATTCAAGAATTTAACCATTTTCTTCCAAAAAAGGCTTATCTCCTGTTTCCAGCGCTTTTCTGACACTTGGGCTGACATGTGATGAAAAAGTCAGAAATCTTAATCAATGCTTCCAAAAAAGGCTTATCTCCCCGTTTCCAGCTGTTTAGTGACATTTGGGATGATGTGTGATGAAAAATTCAAGAATTTAACCTTTTCTTCCAAAAAAAGGCAGATCTCCCTGTTTCCAGCGCTTTTCTGACACTTGGGCTGATATGTGATGAAAAAGTCAGAAATCTTAATCAATGCTTCCAAAAAAGGCTTATCTCCCCATTTCCAGCTGTTTAGTGACATTTGGGATGATGTTTGATGAAAAATTCAAGAATTTAACCATTTCTTCCAAAAAAGGCTTATCTCCCTGTTTCCAGCGCTTTTCTGACACTTGGGCTGACATGTGATGAAAAAGTCAGAAATCTTAATCAATGCTTCCAAAAAAGGCTTATCTCCCCGTTTCCAGCTGTTTAGTGACATTTGGGATGATGTGTGATGAAAAATTCAAGAATTTAACCATTTCTTCCAAAAAAGGCTTATCTCCCTGTTTCCAGCGCTTTTCTGACACTTGGGCTGACATGTGACGAAAAAAGTCAGAAATCTTAATCAATGCTTCCAAAAAAGGCTTATCTCCCCGTTTCCAGCTGTTTAGTGACATTTGGGATGATGTGTGATGAAAAATTCAAGAATTTAACCTTTTCTTCCAAAAAAAGGCAGATCTCCCTGTTTCCAGCGCTTTTCTGACACTGGAGCTGATATGTGATGAAAAAGTCAAAATGTTAACCATTGCTTCCAAAAAAGGCTTATCTCCCCATTTCCAGCTGTTTAGTGACATTTGGGATGATGTGTGATGAAGAATTCAAGAATTTAACCATTTCTTCCAAAAAAGGCTTATCTCCCTGTTTCCAGCGCTTTTCTGACACTTGGGCTGACATGTGATGAAAAAGTCAGAAATCTTAATCAATGCTTCCAAAAAAGGCTTATCTCCCCGTTTTCAGCTGTTTAGTGACATTTGGGATGATGTGTGATGAAAAATTCAAGAATTTAACCTTTTCTTCCAAAAAAAGGCAGATCTCCCTGTTTCCAGCACTTTTCTGACACTTGGGCTGATATGTGATGAAAAAGTCAGAAATCTTAATCAATGCTTCCAAAAAAGGCTTATCTCCCCGTTTCCAGCTGTTTAGTGACATTTGGGATGATGTGTGATGAAAAATTCAAGAATTTAACCATTTCTTCCAAAAAAGGCTTATCTCCCTGTTTCCAGCGCTTTTCTGACACTTGGGCTGACATGTGATGAAAAAGTCAGAAATCTTAATCAATGCTTCCAAAAAAGGCTTATCTCCCCGTTTCCAGCTGTTTAGTGACATTTGGGATGATGTGTGATGAAAAATTCAAGAATTTAACCTTTTCTTCCAAAAAAAGGCAGATCTCCCTGTTTCCAGCGCTTTTCTGACACTGGAGCTGATATGTGTTGAAAAAGTCAAAATGTTAACCATTGCTTCCAAAAAAGGCTTATCTCCCCATTTCCAGCTGTTTAGTGACATTTGGGATGATGTGTGATGAAAAATTCAAGAATTTAACCTTTTCTTCCAAAAAAAGGCAGATCTCCCTGTTTCCAGCGCTTTTCTGACACTTGGGCTGATATGTGATGAAAAAGTCAGAAATCTTAATCAATGCTTCCAAAAAAGGCTTATCTCCCCGTTTCCAGCTGTTTAGTGACATTTGGGATGATGTGTGATGAAAAATTCAAGAATTTAACCATTTCTTCCAAAAAAGGCTTATCTCCCTGTTTCCAGCGCTTTTCTGACACTTGGGCTGACATGTGATGAAAAAGTCAGAAATCTTAATCAATGCTTCCAAAAAAGGCTTATCTCCCCGTTTCCAGCTGTTTAGTGACATTTGGGATGATGTGTGATGAAGAATTCAAGAATTTAACCTTTTCTTCCAAAAAAAGGCAGATCTCCCTGTTTCCAGCGCTTTTCTGACACTTGGGCTGACATGTGATGAAAAAGTCAGAAATCTTAATCAATGCTTCCAAAAAAGGCTTATCTCCCCGTTTCCAGCTGTTTAGTGACATTTGGGATGATGTGTGATGAAAAATTCAAGAATTTAACCATTTCTTCCAAAAAGGCTTATCTCCCTGTTTCCAGCGCTTTTCTGACACTTGGGCTGACATGTGATGAAAAAGTCAGAAATCTTAATCAATGCTTCCAAAAAAGGCTTATCTCCCCGTTTCCAGCTGTTTAGTGACATTTGGGATGATGTGTGATGAAAAATTCAAGAATTTAACCTTTTCTTCCAAAAAAAGGCAGATCTCCCTGTTTCCAGCGCTTTTCTGACACTGGAACTGATATGTGATGAAAAAGTCAAAATGTTAACCATTGCTTCCAAAAAAGGCTTATCTCCCCGTTTCCAGCTGTTTAGTGACATTTGGGATGATGTGTGATGAAAAATTCAAGAATTTAACCATTTCTTCCAAAAAAGGCTTATCTCCCTGTTTCCAGCGCTTTTCTGACACTTGGGCTGATATGTGATGAAAAAGTCAGAAATCTTAATCAATGCTTCCAAAAAAGGCTTATCTCCCCGTTTTCAGCTGTTTAGTGACATTTGGGATGATGTGTGATGAAAAATTCAAGAATTTAACCTTTTCTTCCAATAAAAGGCAGATCTCCCTGTTTCCAGCGCTTTTCTGACACTTGGGCTGACATGTGATGAAAAAGTCAGAAATCTTAATCAATGCTTCCAAAAAAGGCTTATCTCCCCGTTTCCAGCTGTTTAGTGACATTTGGGATGATGTGTGATGAAAAATTCAAGAATTTAACCATTTCTTCCAAAAAAGGCTTATCTCCCTGTTTCCAGCGCTTTTCTGACACTTGGGCTGACATGTGATGAAAAAGTCAGAAATCTTAATCAATGCTTCCAAAAAAGGCTTATCTCCCCGTTTCCAGCTGTTTAGTGACATTTGGGATGATGTGTGATGAAAAATTCAAGAATTTAACCATTTCTTCCAAAAAAGGCTTATCTCCCCGTTTCCAGCTGTTTAGTGACATTTGGGATGATGTGTGATGAAAAATTCAAGAATTTAACCTTTTCTTCCAAAAAAAGGCAGATCTCCCTGTTTCCAGCGCTTTTCTGACACTGGAGCTGATATGTGATGAAAAAGTCAAAATGTTAACCATTGCTTCCAAAAAAGGCTTATCTCCCCATTTCCAGCTGTTTAGTGACATTTGGGATGATGTGTGATGAAAAATTCAAGAATTTAACCTTTTCTTCCAAAAAAAGGCAGATCTCCCTGTTTCCAGCGCTTTTCTGACACTTGGGCTGATATGTGATGAAAAAGTCAGAAATCTTAATCAATGCTTCCAAAAAAGGCTTATCTCCCCGTTTCCAGCTGTTTAGTGACATTTGGGATGATGTGTGATGAAAAATTCAAGAATTTAACCATTTCTTCCAAAAAAGGCTTATCTCCCTGTTTCCAGCGCTTTTCTGACACTTGGGCTGACATGTGATGAAAAAGTCAGAAATCTTAATCAATGCTTCCAAAAAAGGCTTATCTCCCCGTTTCCAGCTGTTTAGTGACATTTGGGATGATGTGTGATGAAAAATTCAAGAATTTAACCTTTTCTTCCAAAAAAAGGCAGATCTCCCTGTTTCCAGCGCTTTTCTGACACTTGGGCTGATATGTGATGAAAAAGTCAGAAATCTTAATCAATGCTTCCAAAAAAGGCTTATCTCCCCGTTTCCAGCTGTTTAGTGACATTTGGGATGATGTTTGATGAAAAATTCAAGAATTTAACCATTTCTTCCAAAAAAGGCTTATCTCCCTGTTTCCAGCGCTTTTCTGACACTTGGGCTGACATGTGATGAAAAAGTCAGAAATCTTAATCAATGCTTCCAAAAAAGGCTTATCTCCCCGTTTCCAGCTGTTTAGTGACATTTGGGATGATGTGTGATGAAAAATTCAAGAATTTAACCATTTCTTCCAAAAAAGGCTTATCTCCCTGTTTCCAGCGCTTTTCTGACACTTGGGCTGACATGTGACGAAAAAGTCAGAAATCTTAATCAATGCTTCCAAAAAAGGCTTATCTCCCCGTTTCCAGCTGTTTAGTGACATTTGGGATGATGTGTGATGAAAAATTCAAGAATTTAACCTTTTCTTCCAAAAAAAGGCAGATCTCCCTGTTTCCAGCGCTTTTCTGACACTGGAGCTGATATGTGATGAAAAAGTCAAAATGTTAACCATTGCTTCCAAAAAAGGCTTATCTCCCCATTTCCAGCTGTTTAGTGACATTTGGGATGATGTGTGATGAAGAATTCAAGAATTTAACCATTTCTTCCAAAAAAGGCTTATCTCCCTGTTTCCAGCGCTTTTCTGACACTTGGGCTGACATGTGATGAAAAAGTCAGAAATCTTAATCAATGCTTCCAAAAAAGGCTTATCTCCCCGTTTTCAGCTGTTTAGTGACATTTGGGATGATGTGTGATGAAAAATTCAAGAATTTAACCTTTTCTTCCAAAAAAAGGCAGATCTCCCTGTTTCCAGCACTTTTCTGACACTTGGGCTGATATGTGATGAAAAAGTCAGAAATCTTAATCAATGCTTCCAAAAAAGGCTTATCTCCCCGTTTCCAGCTGTTTAGTGACATTTGGGATGATGTGTGATGAAAAATTCAAGAATTTAACCATTTCTTCCAAAAAAGGCTTATCTCCCTGTTTCCAGCGCTTTTCTGACACTTGGGCTGACATGTGATGAAAAAGTCAGAAATCTTAATCAATGCTTCCAAAAAAGGCTTATCTCCCCGTTTCCAGCTGTTTAGTGACATTTGGGATGATGTGTGATGAAAAATTCAAGAATTTAACCTTTTCTTCCAAAAAAAGGCAGATCTCCCTGTTTCCAGCGCTTTTCTGACACTGGAACTGATATGTGATGAAAAAGTCAAAAATGTTAACCATTGCTTCCAAAAAAGGCTTATCTCCCCGTTTCCAGCTGTTTAGTGACATTTGGGATGATGTGTGATGAAAAATTCAAGAATTTAACCATTTCTTCCAAAAAAAGGCTTATCTCCCTGTTTCCAGCGCTTTTCTGACACTTGGGCTGATATGTGATGAAAAAGTCAGAAATCTTAATCAATGCTTCCAAAAAAGGCTTATCTCCCCGTTTTCAGCTGTTTAGTGACATTTGGGATGATGTGTGATGAAAAATTCAAGAATTTAACCTTTTCTTCCAATAAAAGGCAGATCTCCCTGTTTCCAGCGCTTTTCTGACACTTGGGCTGACATGTGATGAAAAAGTCAGAAATCTTAATCAATGCTTCCAAAAAAGGCTTATCTCCCCGTTTCCAGCTGTTTAGTGACATTTGGGATGATGTGTGATGAAAAATTCAAGAATTTAACCATTTCTTCCAAAAAAGGCTTATCTCCCTGTTTCCAGCGCTTTTCTGACACTTGGGCTGACATGTGATGAAAAAGTCAGAAATCTTAATCAATGCTTCCAAAAAAGGCTTATCTCCCCGTTTCCAGCTGTTTAGTGACATTTGGGATGATGTGTGATGAAAAATTCAAGAATTTAACCTTTTCTTCCAAAAAAAGGCAGATCTCCCTGTTTCCAGCGCTTTTCTGACACTGGAACTGATATGTGATGAAAAAGTCAAAATGTTAACCATTGCTTCCAAAAAAGGCTTATCTCCCCGTTTCCAGCTGTTTAGTGACATTTGGGATGATGTGTGATGAAAAATTCAAGAATTTAACCATTTCTTCCAAAAAAGGCTTATCTCCCTGTTTCCAGCGCTTTTCTGACACTTGGGCTGACATGTGATGAAAAAGTCAGAAATCTTAATCAATGCTTCCAAAAAAGGCTTATCTCCCCGTTTCCAGCTGTTTAGTGACATTTGGGATGATGTGTGATGAAAAATTCAAGAATTTAACCTTTTCTTCCAAAAAAAGGCAGATCTCCCTGTTTCCAGCGCTTTTCTGACACTTGGGCTGATATGTGATGAAAAAGTCAGAAATCTTAATCAATGCTTCCAAAAAAGGCTTATCTCCCCGTTTTCAGCTGTTCAGTGACATTTGGGATGATGTGTGATGAAAAATTCAAGAATTTAACCTTTTCTTCCAATAAAAGGCAGATCTCCCTGTTTCCAGCGCTTTTCTGACACTTGGGCTGATATGTGATGAAAAAGTCAGAAATCTTAATCAATGCTTCCAAAAAAGGCTTATCTCCCCGTTTCCAGCTGTTTAGTGACATTTGGGATGATGTGTGATGAAAAATTCAAGAATTTAACCATTTCTTCCAAAAAAGGCTTATCTCCCTGTTTCCAGCGCTTTTCTGACACTTGGGCTGACATGTGATGAAAAAGTCAGAAATCTTAATCAATGCTTCCAAAAAAGGCTTATCTCCCCGTTTCCAGCTGTTTAGTGACATATGGGATGATGTGTGATGAAAAATTCAAGAATTTAACCATTTCTTCCAAAAAAGGCTTATCTCCCTGTTTCCAGCGCTTTTCTGACACTTGGGCTGACATGTGATGAAAAAGTCAGAAATCTTAATCAATGCTTCCAAAAAAGGCTTATCTCCCCGTTTCCAGCTGTTTAGTGACATTTGGGATGATGTGTGATGAAAAATTCAAGAATTTAACCTTTTCTTCCAAAAAAAGGCAGATCTCCCTGTTTCCAGCTATTTTCTGACACTGGAACTGATATGTGATGAAAAAGTCAAAATGTTAACCATTGCTTCCAAAAAAGGCTTATCTCCCCGTTTCCAGCTGTTTAGTGACATTTGGGATGATGTGTGATGAAAAATTCAAGAATTTAACCATTTCTTCCAAAAAAGGCTTATCTCCCTGTTTCCAGCGCTTTTCTGACACTTGGGCTGACATGTGATGAAAAAGTCAGAAATCTTAATCAATGCTTCCAAAAAAGGCTTATCTCCCCGTTTCCAGCTGTTTAGTGACATTTGGGATGATGTGTGATGAAAAATTCAAGAATTTAACCTTTTCTTCCAAAAAAAGGCAGATCTCCCTGTTTCCAGCGCTTTTCTGACACTTGGGCTGATATGTGATGAAAAAGTCAGAAATCTTAATCAATGCTTCCAAAAAAGGCTTATCTCCCCGTTTTCAGCTGTTTAGTGACATTTGGGATGATGTGTGATGAAAAATTCAAGAATTTAACCTTTTCTTCCAATAAAAGGCAGATCTCCCTGTTTCCAGCGCTTTTCTGACACTTGGGCTGATATGTGATGAAAAAGTCAGAAATCTTAATCAATGCTTCCAAAAAAGGCTTATCTCCCCGTTTCCAGCTGTTTAGTGACATTTGGGATGATGTGTGATGAAAAATTCAAGAATTTAACCATTTCTTCCAAAAAAGGCTTATCTCCCTGTTTCCAGCGCTTTTCTGACACTTGGGCTGACATGTGATGAAAAAGTCAGAAATCTTAATCAATGCTTCCAAAAAAGGCTTATCTCCCCGTTTCCAGCTGTTTAGTGACATTTGGGATGATGTGTGATGAAAAATTCAAGAATTTAACCTTTTCTTCCAAAAAAAGGTAGATCTCCCTGTTTCCAGCGCTTTTCTGACACTGGAGCTGATATGTGATGAAAAAGTCAAAATGTTAACCATTGCTTCCAAAAAAGGCTTATCTCCCCATTTCCAGCTGTTTAGTGACATTTGGGATGATGTGTGATGAAAAATTCAAGAATTTAACCTTTTCTTCCAAAAAAAGGCAGATCTCCCTGTTTCCAGCGCTTTTCTGACACTTGGGCTGATATGTGATGAAAAAGTCAGAAATCTTAATCAATGCTTCCAAAAAAGGCTTATCTCCCCGTTTTCAGCTGTTTAGTGACATTTGGGATGATGTGTGATGAAAAATTCAAGAATTTAACCTTTTCTTCCAATAAAAGGCAGATCTCCCTGTTTCCAGCGCTTTTCTGACACTTGGGCTGACATGTGACGAAAAAGTCAGAAATCTTAATCAATGCTTCCAAAAAAGGCTTATCTCCCCGTTTCCAGCTGTTTAGTGACATTTGGGATGATGTGTGATGAAAAATTCAAGAATTTAACCATTTCTTCCAAAAAAGGCTTATCTCCCTGTTTCCAGCGCTTTTCTGACACTTGGGCTGACATGTGATGAAAAAGTCAGAAATCTTAATCAATGCTTCCAAAAAAGGCTTATCTCCCCGTTTCCAGCTGTTTAGTGACATTTGGGATGATGTGTGATGAAAAATTCAAGAATTTAACCTTTTCTTCCAAAAAAAGGCAGATCTCCCTGTTTCCAGCGCTTTTCTGACACTGGAACTGATATGTGATGAAAAAGTCAAAATGTTAACCATTGCTTCCAAAAAAGGCTTATCTCCCCGTTTCCAGCTGTTTAGTGACATTTGGGATGATGTGTGATGAAAAATTCAAGAATTTAACCATTTCTTCCAAAAAAGGCTTATCTCCCTGTTTCCAGCGCTTTTCTGACACTTGGGCTGACATGTGATGAAAAAGTCAGAAATCTTAATCAATGCTTCCAAAAAAGGCTTATCTCTCCGTTTCCAGCTGTTTAGTGACATTTGGGATGATGTGTGATGAAAAATTCAAGAATTTAACCTTTTCTTCCAAAAAAAGGCAGATCTCCCTGTTTCCAGCGCTTTTCTGACACTTGGGCTGATATGTGATGAAAAAGTCAGAAATCTTAATCAATGCTTCCAAAAAAGGCTTATCTCCCCGTTTTCAGCTGTTTAGTGACATTTGGGATGATGTGTGATGAAAAATTCAAGAATTTAACCTTTTCTTCCAATAAAAGGCAGATCTCCCTGTTTCCAGCGCTTTTCTGACACTTGGGCTGATATGTGATGAAAAAGTCAGAAATCTTAATCAATGCTTCCAAAAAAGGCTTATCTCCCCGTTTCCAGCTGTTTAGTGACATTTGGGATGATGTGTGATGAAAAATTCAAGAATTTAACCATTTCTTCCAAAAAAGGCTTATCTCCCTGTTTCCAGCGCTTTTCTGACACTTGGGCTGACATGTGATGAAAAAGTCAGAAATCTTAATCAATGCTTCCAAAAAAGGCTTATCTCCCCGTTTCCAGCTGTTTAGTGACATATGGGATGATGTGTGATGAAAAATTCAAGAATTTAACCATTTCTTCCAAAAAAGGCTTATCTCCCTGTTTCCAGCGCTTTTCTGACACTTGGGCTGACATGTGATGAAAAAGTCAGAAATCTTAATCAATGCTTCCAAAAAAGGCTTATCTCCCCGTTTCCAGCTGTTTAGTGACATTTGGGATGATGTGTGATGAAAAATTCAAGAATTTAACCTTTTCTTCCAAAAAAAGGCAGATCTCCCTGTTTCCAGCGCTTTTCTGACACTGGAACTGATATGTGATGAAAAAGTCAAAATGTTAACCATTGCTTCCAAAAAAGGCTTATCTCCCCGTTTCCAGCTGTTTAGTGACATTTGGGATGATGTGTGATGAAAAATTCAAGAATTTAACCATTTCTTCCAAAAAAGGCTTATCTCCCTGTTTCCAGCGCTTTTCTGACACTTGGGCTGACATGTGATGAAAAAGTCAGAAATCTTAATCAATGCTTCCAAAAAAGGCTTATCTCCCCGTTTCCAGCTGTTTAGTGACATTTGGGATGATGTGTGATGAAAAATTCAAGAATTTAACCTTTTCTTCCAAAAAAAGGCAGATCTCCCTGTTTCCAGCGCTTTTCTGACACTTGGGCTGATATGTGATGAAAAAGTCAGAAATCTTAATCAATGCTTCCAAAAAAGGCTTATCTCCCCGTTTTCAGCTGTTTAGTGACATTTGGGATGATGTGTGATGAAAAATTCAAGAATTTAACCTTTTCTTCCAATAAAAGGCAGATCTCCCTGTTTCCAGCGCTTTTCTGACACTTGGGCTGATATGTGATGAAAAAGTCAGAAATCTTAATCAATGCTTCCAAAAAAGGCTTATCTCCCCGTTTCCAGCTGTTTAGTGACATTTGGGATGATGTGTGATGAAAAATTCAAGAATTTAACCATTTCTTCCAAAAAAGGCTTATCTCCCTGTTTCCAGCGCTTTTCTGACACTTGGGCTGACATGTGATGAAAAAGTCAGAAATCTTAATCAATGCTTCCAAAAAAGGCTTATCTCCCCGTTTCCAGCTGTTTAGTGACATTTGGGATGATGTGTGATGAAAAATTCAAGAATTTAACCATTTCTTCCAAAAAAGGCTTATCTCCCTGTTTCCAGCGCTTTTCTGACACTTGGGCTGACATGTGATGAAAAAGTCAGAAATCTTAATCAATGCTTCCAAAAAAGGCTTATCTCCCCGTTTCCAGCTGTTTAGTGACATTTGGGATGATGTGTGATGAAAAATTCAAGAATTTAACCTTTTCTTCCAAAAAAAGGCAGATCTCCCTGTTTCCAGCGCTTTTCTGACACTGGAACTGATATGTGATGAAAAAGTCAAAATGTTAACCATTGCTTCCAAAAAAGGCTTATCTCCCCGTTTCCAGCTGTTTAGTGACATTTGGGATGATGTGTGATGAAAAATTCAAGAATTTAACCATTTCTTCCAAAAAAGGCTTATCTCCCTGTTTCCAGCGCTTTTCTGACACTTGGGCTGACATGTGATGAAAAAGTCAGAAATCTTAATCAATGCTTCCAAAAAAGGCTTATCTCCCCGTTTCCAGCTGTTTAGTGACATTTGGGATGATGTGTGATGAAAAATTCAAGAATTTAACCTTTTCTTCCAAAAAAAGGCAGATCTCCCTGTTTCCAGCGCTTTTCTGACACTTGGGCTGATATGTGATGAAAAAGTCAGAAATCTTAATCAATGCTTCCAAAAAAGGCTTATCTCCCCGTTTCCAGCTGTTTAGTGACATTTGGGATGATGTGTGATGAAAAATTCAAGAATTTAACCATTTCTTCCAAAAAAGGCTTATCTCCCTGTTTCCAGCGCTTTTCTGACACTTGGGCTGACATGTGATGAAAAAGTCAGAAATCTTAATCAATGCTTCCAAAAAAGGCTTATCTCCCCGTTTCCAGCTGTTTAGTGACATTTGGGATGATGTGTGATGAAAAATTCAAGAATTTAACCTTTTCTTCCAAAAAAAGGCAGATCTCCCTGTTTCCAGCGCTTTTCTGACACTTGGGCTGATATGTGATGAAAAAGTCAGAAATCTTAATCAATGCTTCCAAAAAAGGCTTATCTCCCCGTTTCCAGCTGTTTAGTGACATTTGGGATGATGTGTGATGAAAAATTCAAGAATTTAACCATTTCTTCCAAAAAAGGCTTATCTCCCTGTTTCCAGCGCTTTTCTGACACTTGGGCTGACATGTGATGAAAAAGTCAGAAATCTTAATCAATGCTTCCAAAAAAGGCTTATCTCCCCGTTTCCAGCTGTTTAGTGACATTTGGGATGATGTGTGATGAAAAATTCAAGAATTTAACCATTTCTTCCAAAAAAGGCTTATCTCCCTGTTTCCAGCGCTTTTTGACACTTGGGCTGACATGTGATGAAAAAGTCAGAAATCTTAATCAATGCTTCCAAAAAAGGCTTATCTCCCCGTTTCCAGCTGTTTAGTGACATTTGGGATGATGTGTGATGAAAAATTCAAGAATTTAACCTTTTCTTCCAAAAAAAGGCAGATCTCCCTGTTTCCAGCGCTTTTCTGACACTGGAACTGATATGTGATGAAAAAGTCAAAATGTTAACCATTGCTTCCAAAAAAGGCTTATCTCCCCGTTTCCAGCTGTTTAGTGACATTTGGGATGATGTGTGATGAAAAATTCAAGAATTTAACCATTTCTTCCAAAAAAGGCTTATCTCCCTGTTTCCAGCGCTTTTCTGACACTTGGGCTGACATGTGATGAAAAAGTCAGAAATCTTAATCAATGCTTCCAAAAAAGGCTTATCTCCCCGTTTCCAGCTGTTTAGTGACATTTGGGATGATGTGTGATGAAAAATTCAAGAATTTAACCTTTTCTTCCAAAAAAAGGCAGATCTCCCTGTTTCCAGCGCTTTTCTGACACTGGAGCTGATATGTGATGAAAAAGTCAAAATGTTAACCATTGCTTCCAAAAAAGGCTTATCTCCCCATTTCCAGCTGTTTAGTGACATTTGGGATGATGTGTGATGAAAAATTCAAGAATTTAACCTTTTCTTCCAAAAAAAGGCAGATCTCCCTGTTTCCAGCGCTTTTCTGACACTTGGGCTGATATGTGATGAAAAAGTCAGAAATCTTAATCAATGCTTCCAAAAAAGGCTTATTTCCCCGTTTCCAGCTGTTTAGTGACATTTGGGATGATGTGTGATGAAAAATTCAAGAATTTAACCATTTCTTCCAAAAAAGGCTTATCTCCCTGTTTCCAGCGCTTTTCTGACACTTGGGCTGACATGTGATGAAAAAGTCAGAAATCTTAATCAATGCTTCCAAAAAAGGCTTATCTCCCCGTTTCCAGCTGTTTAGTGACATTTGGGATGATGTGTGATGAAAAATTCAAGAATTTAACCTTTTCTTCCAAAAAAAGGGAGATCTCCCTGTTTCCAGCGCTTTTCTGACACTGGAACTGATATGTGATAAAAAAGTCAAAATGTTAACCATTGCTTCCAAAAAAGGCTTATCTCCCCGTTTCCAGCTGTTTAGTGACATTTGGGATGATGTGTGATGAAAAATTCAAGAATTTAACCATTTCTTCCAAAAAAGGCTTATCTCCCTGTTTCCAGCGCTTTTCTGACACTTGGGCTGACATGTGATGAAAAAGTCAGAAATCTTAATCAATGCTTCCAAAAAAGGCTTATCTCCCCGTTTCCAGCTGTTTAGTGACATTTGGGATGATGTGTGATGAAAAATTCAAGAATTTAACCTTTTCTTCCAAAAAAAGGCAGATCTCCCTGTTTCCAGCGCTTTTCTGACACTGGAGCTGATATGTGATGAAAAAGTCAAAATGTTAACCATTGCTTCCAAAAAAGGCTTATCTCCTCGTTTCCAGCTGATTAGTGACATTTGGGATGATGTGTGATGAAAAATTAAAGAATTTAACCATTTCTTCCAAAAAAGGCTTATCTCCCTGTTTCCAGCGCTTTTCTGACACTTGGGCTGACATGTGATGAAAAAGTCAGAAATCTTAATCAATG
Source organism: Limanda limanda (assembly GCF_963576545.1). Classification (NCBI taxonomy): domain Eukaryota; kingdom Metazoa; phylum Chordata; class Actinopteri; order Pleuronectiformes; family Pleuronectidae; genus Limanda; species Limanda limanda. The sequence goes on from NW_026870565.1 coordinate 66,530, forward strand.
CTTCCAAAAAAGGCTTATCTCCCCGTTTCCAGCTGTTTAGTGACATTTGGGATGATGTGTGATGAAAAATTCAAGAATTTAACCATTTCTTCCAAAAAAGGCTTATCTCCCTGTTTCCAGCGCTTTTCTGACACTTGGGCTGACATGTGATGAAAAAGTCAGAAATCTTAATCAATGCTTCCAAAAAAGGCTTATCTCCCCGTTTCCAGCTGTTTAGTGACATTTGGGATGATGTGTGATGAAAAATTCAAGAATTTAACCATTTCTTCCAAAAAAGGCTTATCTCCCTGTTTCCAGCGCTTTTCTGACACTTGGGCTGACATGTGATGAAAAAGTCAGAAATCTTAATCAATGCTTCCAAAAAAGGCTTATCTCCCCGTTTCCAGCTGTTTAGTGACATTTGGGATGATGTGTGATGAAAAATTCAAGAATTTAACCTTTTCTTCCAAAAAAAGGCAGATCTCCCTGTTTCCAGCGCTTTTCTGACACTGGAACTGATATGTGATGAAAAAGTCAAAATGTTAACCATTGCTTCCAAAAAAGGCTTATCTCCCCGTTTCCAGCTGTTTAGTGACATTTGGGATGATGTGTGATGAAAAATTCAAGAATTTAACCATTTCTTCCAAAAAAGGCTTATCTCCCTGTTTCCAGCGCTTTTCTGACACTTGGGCTGACATGTGATGAAAAAGTCAGAAATCTTAATCAATGCTTCCAAAAAAGGCTTATCTCCCCGTTTCCAGCTGTTTAGTGACATTTGGGATGATGTGTGATGAAAAATTCAAGAATTTAACCTTTTCTTCCAAAAAAAGGCAGATCTCCCTGTTTCCAGCGCTTTTCTGACACTGGAGCTGATATGTGATGAAAAAGTCAAAATGTTAACCATTGCTTCCAAAAAAGGCTTATCTCCCCATTTCCAGCTGTTTAGTGACATTTGGGATGATGTGTGATGAAAAATTCAAGAATTTAACCTTTTCTTCCAAAAAAAGGCAGATCTCCCTGTTTCCAGCGCTTTTCTGACACTTGGGCTGATATGTGATGAAAAAGTCAGAAATCTTAATCAATGCTTCCAAAAAAGGCTTATCTCCCCGTTTTCAGCTGTTTAGTGACATTTGGGATGATGTGTGATGAAAAATTCAAGAATTTAACCTTTTCTTCCAATAAAAGGCAGATCTCCCTGTTTCCAGCGCTTTTCTGACACTTGGGCTGATATGTGATGAAAAAGTCAGAAATCTTAATCAATGCTTCCAAAAAAGGCTTATCTCCCCGTTTCCAGCTGTTTAGTGACATTTGGGATGATGTGTGATGAAAAATTCAAGAATTTAACCATTTCTTCCAAAAAAGGCTTATCTCCCTGTTTCCAGCGCTTTTCTGACACTTGGGCTGACATGTGATGAAAAAGTCAGAAATCTTAATCAATGCTTCCAAAAAAGGCTTATCTCCCCGTTTCCAGCTGTTTAGTGACATTTGGGATGATGTGTGATGAAAAATTCAAGAATTTAACCATTTCTTCCAAAAAAGGCTTATCTCCCTGTTTCCAGCGCTTTTCTGACACTTGGGCTGACATGTGATGAAAAAGTCAGAAATCTTAATCAATGCTTCCAAAAAAGGCTTATCTCCCCGTTTCCAGCTGTTTAGTGACATTTGGGATGATGTGTGATGAAAAATTCAAGAATTTAACCTTTTCTTCCAAAAAAAGGCAGATCTCCCTGTTTCCAGCGCTTTTCTGACACTGGAACTGATATGTGATGAAAAAGTCAAAATGTTAACCATTGCTTCCAAAAAAGGCTTATCTCCCCGTTTCCAGCTGTTTAGTGACATTTGGGATGATGTGTGATGAAAAATTCAAGAATTTAACCATTTCTTCCAAAAAAGGCTTATCTCCCTGTTTCCAGCGCTTTTCTGACACTTGGGCTGACATGTGATGAAAAAGTCAGAAATCTTAATCAATGCTTCCAAAAAAGGCTTATCTCCCCGTTTCCAGCTGTTTAGTGACATTTGGGATGATGTGTGATGAAAAATTCAAGAATTTAACCATTTCTTCCAAAAAAGGCTTATCTCCCTGTTTCCAGCACTTTTCTGACACTGGAGCTGATATGTGATGAAAAAGTCAGAAATCTTAATCAATGCTTCCAAAAAAGGCTTATCTCCCCGTTTCCAGCTGTTTAGTGACATTTGGGATGATGTGTGATGAAAAATTCAAGAATTTAACCATTTCTTCCAAAAAAGGCTTATCTCCCCGTTTCCAGCTGTTTAGTGACATTTGGGATGATGTGTGATGAAAAATTCAAGAATTTAACCTTTTCTTCCAAAAAAAGGCAGATCTCCCTGTTTCCAGCGCTTTTCTGACACTGGAGCTGATATGTGATGAAAAAGTCAAAATGTTAACCATTGCTTCCAAAAAAGGCTTATCTCCCCATTTCCAGCTGTTTAGTGACATTTGGGATGATGTGTGATGAAAAATTCAAGAATTTAACCTTTTCTTCCAAAAAAAGGCAGATATCCCTGTTTCCAGCGCTTTTCTGACACTTGGGCTGATATGTGATGAAAAAGTCAGAAATCTTAATCAATGCTTCCAAAAAAGGCTTATCTCCCCGTTTCCAGCTGTTTAGTGACATTTGGGATGATGTGTGATGAAAAATTCAAGAATTTAACCATTTCTTCCAAAAAAGGCTTATCTCCCTGTTTCCAGCGCTTTTCTGACACTTGGGCTGACATGTGATGAAAAAGTCAGAAATCTTAATCAATGCTTCCAAAAAAGGCTTATCTCCCCGTTTCCAGCTGTTTAGTGACATTTGGGATGATGTGTGATGAAAAATTCAAGAATTTAACCTTTTCTTCCAAAAAAAGGCAGATCTCCCTGTTTCCAGCGCTTTTCTGACACTTGGGCTGATATGTGATGAAAAAGTCAGAAATCTTAATCAATGCTTCCAAAAAAGGCTTATCTCCCCGTTTCCAGCTGTTTAGTGACATTTGGGATGATGTTTGATGAAAAATTCAAGAATTTAACCATTTCTTCCAAAAAAGGCTTATCTCCCTGTTTCCAGCGCTTTTCTGACACTTGGGCTGACATGTGATGAAAAAGTCAGAAATCTTAATCAATGCTTCCAAAAAAGGCTTATCTCCCCGTTTCCAGCTGTTTAGTGACATTTGGGATGATGTATGATGAAAAATTCAAGAATTTAACCATTTCTTCCAAAAAAGGCTTATCTCCCTGTTTCCAGCGCTTTTCTGACACTTGGGCTGACATGTGACGAAAAAGTCAGAAATCTTAATCAATGCTTCCAAAAAAGGCTTATCTCCCCGTTTCCAGCTGTTTAGTGACATTTGGGATGATGTGTGATGAAAAATTCAAGAATTTAACCTTTTCTTCCAAAAAAAGGCAGATCTCCCTGTTTCCAGCGCTTTTCTGACACTGGAGCTGATATGTGATGAAAAAGTCAAAATGTTAACCATTGCTTCCAAAAAAGGCTTATCTCCCCATTTCCAGCTGTTTAGTGACATTTGGGATGATGTGTGATGAAGAATTCAAGAATTTAACCATTTCTTCCAAAAAAGGCTTATCTCCCTGTTTCCAGCGCTTTTCTGACACTTGGGCTGACATGTGATGAAAAAGTCAGAAATCTTAATCAATGCTTCCAAAAAAGGCTTATCTCCCCGTTTTCAGCTGTTTAGTGACATTTGGGATGATGTGTGATGAAAAATTCAAGAATTTAACCTTTTCTTCCAAAAAAAGGCAGATCTCCCTGTTTCCAGCGCTTTTCTGACACTTGGGCTGATATGTGATGAAAAAGTCAGAAATCTTAATCAATGCTTCCAAAAAAGGCTTATCTCCCCGTTTCCAGCTGTTTAGTGACATTTGGGATGATGTGTGATGAAAAATTCAAGAATTTAACCATTTCTTCCAAAAAAGGCTTATCTCCCTGTTTCCAGCGCTTTTCTGACACTTGGGCTGACATGTGATGAAAAAGTCAGAAATCTTAATCAATGCTTCCAAAAAAGGCTTATCTCCCCGTTTCCAGCTGTTTAGTGACATTTGGGATGATGTGTGATGAAAAATTCAAGAATTTAACCTTTTCTTCCAAAAAAAGGCAGATCTCCCTGTTTCCAGCGCTTTTCTGACACTGGAGCTGATATGTGATGAAAAAGTCAAAATGTTAACCATTGCTTCCAAAAAAGGCTTATCTCCTCGTTTCCAGCTGATTAGTGACATTTGGGATGATGTGTGATGAAAAATTAAAGAATTTAACCATTTCTTCCAAAAAAGGCTTATCTCCCTGTTTCCAGCGCTTTTCTGACACTTGGGCTGACATGTGATGAAAAAGTCAGAAATCTTAATCAATGCTTCCAAAAAAGGCTTATCTCCCCGTTTCCAGCTGTTTAGTGACATTTGGGATGATGTGTGATGAAAAATTCAAGAATTTAACCATTTCTTCCAAAAAAGGCTTATCTCCCCGTTTCCAGCTGTTTAGTGACATTTGGGATGATGTGTGATGAAAAATTCAAGAATTTAACCTTTTCTTCCAAAAAAAGGCAGATCTCCCTGTTTCCAGCGCTTTTCTGACACTGGAGCTGATATGTGTTGAAAAAGTCAAAATGTTAACCATTGCTTCCAAAAAAGGCTTATCTCCCCATTTCCAGCTGTTTAGTGACATTTGGGATGATGTGTGATGAAAAATTCAAGAATTTAACCTTTTCTTCCAAAAAAAGGCAGATCTCCCTGTTTCCAGCGCTTTTCTGACACTTGGGCTGATATGTGATGAAAAAGTCAGAAATCTTAATCAATGCTTCCAAAAAAGGCTTATCTCCCCGTTTCCAGCTGTTTAGTGACATTTGGGATGATGTGTGATGAAAAATTCAAGAATTTAACCATTTCTTCCAAAAAAGGCTTATCTCCCTGTTTCCAGCGCTTTTCTGACACTTGGGCTGACATGTGATGAAAAAGTCAGAAATCTTAATCAATGCTTCCAAAAAAGGCTTATCTCCCCGTTTCCAGCTGTTTAGTGACATTTGGGATGATGTGTGATGAAGAATTCAAGAATTTAACCTTTTCTTCCAAAAAAAGGCAGATCTCCCTGTTTCCAGCGCTTTTCTGACACTTGGGCTGACATGTGATGAAAAAGTCAGAAATCTTAATCAATGCTTCCAAAAAAGGCTTATCTCCCCGTTTCCAGCTGTTTAGTGACATTTGGGATGATGTGTGATGAAAAATTCAAGAATTTAACCATTTCTTCCAAAAAAGGCTTATCTCCCTGTTTCCAGCGCTTTTCTGACACTTGGGCTGACATGTGATGAAAAAGTCAGAAATCTTAATCAATGCTTCCAAAAAAGGCTTATCTCCCCGTTTCCAGCTGTTTAGTGACATTTGGGATGATGTGTGATGAAAAATTCAAGAATTTAACCTTTTCTTCCAAAAAAAGGCAGATCTCCCTGTTTCCAGCGCTTTTCTGACACTGGAACTGATATGTGATGAAAAAGTCAAAATGTTAACCATTGCTTCCAAAAAAGGCTTATCTCCCCGTTTCCAGCTGTTTAGTGACATTTGGGATGATGTGTGATGAAAAATTCAAGAATTTAACCATTTCTTCCAAAAAAGGCTTATCTCCCTGTTTCCAGCGCTTTTCTGACACTTGGGCTGACATGTGATGAAAAAGTCAGAAATCTTAATCAATGCTTCCAAAAAAGGCTTATCTCCCCGTTTCCAGCTGTTTAGTGACATTTGGGATGATGTGTGATGAAAAATTCAAGAATTTAACCTTTTCTTCCAAAAAAAGGCAGATCTCCCTGTTTCCAGCGCTTTTCTGACACTGGAGCTGATATGTGATGAAAAAGTCAAAATGTTAACCATTGCTTCCAAAAAAGGCTTATCTCCCCATTTCCAGCTGTTTAGTGACATTTGGGATGATGTGTGATGAAAAATTCAAGAATTTAACCTTTTCTTCCAAAAAAAGGCAGATCTCCCTGTTTCCAGCGCTTTTCTGACACTTGGGCTGATATGTGATGAAAAAGTCAGAAATCTTAATCAATGCTTCCAAAAAAGGCTTATCTCCCCGTTTTCAGCTGTTTAGTGACATTTGGGATGATGTGTGATGAAAAATTCAAGAATTTAACCTTTTCTTCCAATAAAAGGCAGATCTCCCTGTTTCCAGCGCTTTTCTGACACTTGGGCTGATATGTGATGAAAAAGTCAGAAATCTTAATCAATGCTTCCAAAAAAGGCTTATCTCCCCGTTTCCAGCTGTTTAGTGACATTTGGGATGATGTGTGATGAAAAATTCAAGAATTTAACCATTTCTTCCAAAAAAGGCTTATCTCCCTGTTTCCAGCGCTTTTCTGACACTTGGGCTGACATGTGATGAAAAAGTCAGAAATCTTAATCAATGCTTCCAAAAAAGGCTTATCTCCCCGTTTCCAGCTGTTTAGTGACATATGGGATGATGTGTGATGAAAAATTCAAGAATTTAACCATTTCTTCCAAAAAAGGCTTATCTCCCTGTTTCCAGCGCTTTTCTGACACTTGGGCTGACATGTGATGAAAAAGTCAGAAATCTTAATCAATGCTTCCAAAAAAGGCTTATCTCCCCGTTTCCAGCTGTTTAGTGACATTTGGGATGATGTGTGATGAAAAATTCAAGAATTTAACCTTTTCTTCCAAAAAAAGGCAGATCTCCCTGTTTCCAGCGCTTTTCTGACACTGGAACTGATATGTGATGAAAAAGTCAAAATGTTAACCATTGCTTCCAAAAAAGTCTTATCTCCCCGTTTCCAGCTGTTTAGTGACATTTGGGATGATGTGTGATGAAAAATTCAAGAATTTAACCATTTCTTCCAAAAAAGGCTTATCTCCCTGTTTCCAGCGCTTTTCTGACACTTGGGCTGACATGTGATGAAAAAGTCAGAAATCTTAATCAATGCTTCCAAAAAAGGCTTATCTCCCCGTTTCCAGCTGTTTAGTGACATTTGGGATGATGTGTGATGAAAAATTCAAGAATTTAACCTTTTCTTCCAAAAAAAGGCAGATCTCCCTGTTTCCAGCGCTTTTCTGACACTTGGGCTGATATGTGATGAAAAAGTCAGAAATCTTAATCAATGCTTCCAAAAAAGGCTTATCTCCCCGTTTCCAGCTGTTTAGTGACATTTGGGATGATGTGTGATGAAAAATTCAAGAATTTAACCATTTCTTCCAAAAAAGGCTTATCTCCCTGTTTCCAGCGCTTTTCTGACACTTGGGCTGACATGTGATGAAAAAGTCAGAAATCTTAATCAATGCTTCCAAAAAAGGCTTATCTCCCCGTTTCCAGCTGTTTAGTGACATTTGGGATGATGTGTGATGAAAAATTCAAGAATTTAACCTTTTCTTCCAAAAAAAGGCAGATCTCCCTGTTTCCAGCGCTTTTCTGACACTGGAACTGATATGTGATGAAAAAGTCAAAATGTTAACCATTGCTTCCAAAAAAGGCTTATCTCCCCGTTTCCAGCTGTTTAGTGACATTTGGGATGATGTGTGATGAAAAATTCAAGAATTTAACCATTTCTTCCAAAAAAGGCTTATCTCCCTGTTTCCAGCGCTTTTCTGACACTTGGGCTGACATGTGATGAAAAAGTCAGAAATCTTAATCAATGCTTCCAAAAAAGGCTTATCTCCCCGTTTCCAGCTGTTTAGTGACATTTGGGATGATGTGTGATGAAAAATTCAAGAATTTAACCTTTTCTTCCAAAAAAAGGCAGATCTCCCTGTTTCCAGCGCTTTTCTGACACTGGAGCTGATATGTGATGAAAAAGTCAAAATGTTAACCATTGCTTCCAAAAAAGGCTTATCTCCCCATTTCCAGCTGTTTAGTGACATTTGGGATGATGTGTGATGAAAAATTCAAGAATTTAACCTTTTCTTCCAAAAAAAGGCAGATCTCCCTGTTTCCAGCGCTTTTCTGACACTTGGGCTGATATGTGATGAAAAAGTCAGAAATCTTAATCAATGCTTCCAAAAAAGGCTTATCTCCCCGTTTCCAGCTGTTTAGTGACATTTGGGATGATGTGTGATGAAAAATTCAAGAATTTAACCATTTCTTCCAAAAAAGGCTTATCTCCCTGTTTCCAGCGCTTTTCTGACACTTGGGCTGACATGTGATGAAAAAGTCAGAAATCTTAATCAATGCTTCCAAAAAAGGCTTATCTCCCCATTTCCAGCTGTTTAGTGACATTTGGGATGATGTGTGATGAAAAATTCAAGAATTTAACCTTTTCTTCCAAAAAAAGGCAGATCTCCCTGTTTCCAGCGCTTTTCTGACACTTGGGCTGATATGTGATGAAAAAGTCAGAAATCTTAATCAATGCTTCCAAAAAAGGCTTATCTCCCCGTTTCCAGCTGTTTAGTGACATTTGGGATGATGTGTGATGAAAAATTCAAGAATTTAACCTTTTCTTCCAAAAAAAGGCAGATCTCCCTGTTTCCAGCGCTTTTCTGACACTTGGGCTGATATGTGATGAAAAAGTCAGAAATCTTAATCAATGCTTCCAAAAAAGGCTTATCTCCCCGTTTCCAGCTGTTTAGTGACATTTGGGATGATGTGTGATGAAAAATTCAAGAATTTAACCATTTCTTCCAAAAAAGGCTTATCTCCCTGTTTCCAGCGCTTTTCTGACACTTGGGCTGACATGTGATGAAAAAGTCAGAAATCTTAATCAATGCTTCCAAAAAAGGCTTATCTCCCCGTTTCCAGCTGTTTAGTGACATTTGGGATGATGTGTGATGAAAAATTCAAGAATTTAACCTTTTCTTCCAAAAAAAGTGAGATCTCCCTGTTTCCAGCGCTTTTCTGACACTGGAACTGATATGTGATAAAAAAGTCAAAATGTTAACCATTGCTTCCAAAAAAGGCTTATCTCCCCGTTTCCAGCTGTTTAGTGACATTTGGGATGATGTGTGATGAAAAATTCAAGAATTTAACCATTTCTTCCAAAAAAGGCTTATCTCCCTGTTTCCAGCGCTTTTCTGACACTTGGGCTGACATGTGATGAAAAAGTCAGAAATCTTAATCAATGCTTCCAAAAAAGGCTTATCTCCCCGTTTCCAGCTGTTTAGTGACATTTGGGATGATGTGTGATGAAAAATTCAAGAATTTAACCATTTCTTCCAAAAAAGGCTTATCTCCCTGTTTCCAGCGCTTTTCTGACACTTGGGCTGACATGTGATGAAAAAGTCAGAAATCTTAATCAATGCTTCCAAAAAAGGCTTATCTCCCCGTTTCCAGCTGTTTAGTGACATTTGGGATGATGTGTGATGAAAAATTCAAGAATTTAACCTTTTCTTCCAAAAAAAGGCAGATCTCCCTTTTTCCAGCGCTTTTCTGACACTGGAGCTGATATGTGATGAAAAAGTCAAAATGTTAACCATTGCTTCCAAAAAAGGCTTATCTCCCCATTTCCAGCTGTTTAGTGACATTTGGGATGATGTGTGATGAAAAATTCAAGAATTTAACCATTTCTTCCAAAAAAGGCTTATCTCCCCGTTTCCAGCTGTTTAGTGACATTTGGGATGATGTGTGATGAAAAATTCAAGAATTTAACCTTTTCTTCCAAAAAAAGGCAGATCTCCCTGTTTCCAGCGCTTTTCTGACACTTGGGCTGATATGTGATGAAAAAGTCAGAAATCTTAATCAATGCTTCCAAAAAAGGCTTATCTCCCCGTTTCCAGCTGTTTAGTGACATTTGGGATGATGTGTGATGAAAAATTCAAGAATTTAACCATTTCTTCCAAAAAAGGCTTATCTCCCCGTTTCCAGCTGTTTAGTGACATTTGGGATGATGTGTGATGAAAAATTCAAGAATTTAACCTTTTCTTCCAAAAAAAGGCAGATCTCCCTGTTTCCAGCGCTTTTCTGACACTGGAGCTGATATGTGTTGAAAAAGTCAAAATGTTAACCATTGCTTCCAAAAAAGGCTTATCTCCCCATTTCCAGCTGTTTAGTGACATTTGGGATGATGTGTGATGAAAAATTCAAGAATTTAACCTTTTCTTCCAAAAAAAGGCAGATCTCCCTGTTTCCAGCGCTTTTCTGACACTTGGGCTGACATGTGATGAAAAAGTCAGAAATCTTAATCAATGCTTCCAAAAAAGGCTTATCTCCCCGTTTCCAGCTGTTTAGTGACATTTGGGATGATGTGTGATGAAAAATTCAAGAATTTAACCTTTTCTTCCAAAAAAAGGCAGATCTCCCTGTTTCCAGCGCTTTTCTGACACTGGAACTGATATGTGATGAAAAAGTCAAAATGTTAACCATTGCTTCCAAAAAAGGCTTATCTCCCCGTTTCCAGCTGTTTAGTGACATTTGGGATGATGTGTGATGAAAAATTCAAGAATTTAACCATTTCTTCCAAAAAAGGCTTATCTCCCTGTTTCCAGCGCTTTTCTGACACTTGGGCTGACATGTGATGAAAAAGTCAGAAATCTTAATCAATGCTTCCAAAAAAGGCTTATCTCCCCGTTTCCAGCTGTTTAGTGACATTTGGGATGATGTGTGATGAAAAATTCAAGAATTTAACCTTTTCTTCCAAAAAAAGGCAGATCTCCCTGTTTCCAGCGCTTTTCTGACACTGGAGCTGATATGTGATGAAAAAGTCAAAATGTTAACCATTGCTTCCAAAAAAGGCTTATCTCCCCATTTCCAGCTGTTTAGTGACATTTGGGATGATGTGTGATGAAAAATTCAAGAATTTAACCTTTTCTTCCAAAAAAAGGCAGATCTCCCTGTTTCCAGCGCTTTTCTGACACTTGGGCTGATATGTGATGAAAAAGTCAGAAATCTTAATCAATGCTTCCAAAAAAGGCTTATCTCCCCGTTTTCAGCTGTTAAGTGACATTTGGGATGATGTGTGATGAAAAATTCAAGAATTTAACCTTTTCTTCCAATAAAAGGCAGATCTCCCTGTTTCCAGCGCTTTTCTGACACTTGGGCTGATATGTGATGAAAAAGTCAGAAATCTTAATCAATGCTTCCAAAAAAGGCTTATCTCCCCGTTTCCAGCTGTTTAGTGACATTTGGGATGATGTGTGATGAAAAATTCAAGAATTTAACCATTTCTTCCAAAAAAGGCTTATCTCCCTGTTTCCAGCGCTTTTCTGACACTTGGGCTGACATGTGATGAAAAAGTCAGAAATCTTAATCAATGCTTCCAAAAAAGGCTTATCTCCCCGTTTCCAGCTGTTTAGTGACATTTGGGATGATGTGTGATGAAAAATTCAAGAATTTAACCATTTCTTCCAAAAAAGGCTTATCTCCCTGTTTCCAGCGCTTTTCTGACACTTGGGCTGACATGTGACGAAAAAGTCAGAAATCTTAATCAATGCTTCCAAAAAAGGCTTATCTCCCCGTTTCCAGCTGTTTAGTGACATTTGGGATGATGTGTGATGAAAAATTCAAGAATTTAACCTTTTCTTCCAAAAAAAGGCAGATCTCCCTGTTTCCAGCGCTTTTCTGACACTGGAGCTGATATGTGATGAAAAAGTCAAAATGTTAACCATTGCTTCCAAAAAAGGCTTATCTCCCCATTTCCAGCTGTTTAGTGACATTTGGGATGATGTGTGATGAAGAATTCAAGAATTTAACCATTTCTTCCAAAAAAGGCTTATCTCCCTGTTTCCAGCGCTTTTCTGACACTTGGGCTGACATGTGATGAAAAAGTCAGAAATCTTAATCAATGCTTCCAAAAAAGGCTTATCTCCCCGTTTTCAGCTGTTTAGTGACATTTGGGATGATGTGTGATGAAAAATTCAAGAATTTAACCTTTTCTTCCAAAAAAAGGCAGATCTCCCTGTTTCCAGCACTTTTCTGACACTTGGGCTGATATGTGATGAAAAAGTCAGAAATCTTAATCAATGCTTCCAAAAAAGGCTTATCTCCCCGTTTCCAGCTGTTTAGTGACATTTGGGATGATGTGTGATGAAAAATTCAAGAATTTAACCATTTCTTCCAAAAAAGGCTTATCTCCCTGTTTCCAGCGCTTTTCTGACACTTGGGCTGACATGTGATGAAAAAGTCAGAAATCTTAATCAATGCTTCCAAAAAAGGCTTATCTCCCCGTTTCCAGCTGTTTAGTGACATTTGGGATGATGTGTGATGAAAAATTCAAGAATTTAACCTTTTCTTCCAAAAAAAGGCAGATCTCCCTGTTTCCAGCGCTTTTCTGACACTGGAGCTGATATGTGTTGAAAAAGTCAAAATGTTAACCATTGCTTCCAAAAAAGGCTTATCTCCCCATTTCCAGCTGTTTAGTGACATTTGGGATGATGTGTGATGAAAAATTCAAGAATTTAACCTTTTCTTCCAAAAAAAGGCAGATCTCCCTGTTTCCAGCGCTTTTCTGACACTTGGGCTGATATGTGATGAAAAAGTCAGAAATCTTAATCAATGCTTCCAAAAAAGGCTTATCTCCCCGTTTCCAGCTGTTTAGTGACATTTGGGATGATGTGTGATGAAAAATTCAAGAATTTAACCATTTCTTCCAAAAAAGGCTTATCTCCCTGTTTCCAGCGCTTTTCTGACACTTGGGCTGACATGTGATGAAAAAGTCAGAAATCTTAATCAATGCTTCCAAAAAAGGCTTATCTCCCCGTTTCCAGCTGTTTAGTGACATTTGGGATGATGTGTGATGAAGAATTCAAGAATTTAACCTTTTCTTCCAAAAAAAGGCAGATCTCCCTGTTTCCAGCGCTTTTCTGACACTTGGGCTGACATGTGATGAAAAAGTCAGAAATCTTAATCAATGCTTCCAAAAAAGGCTTATCTCCCCGTTTCCAGCTGTTTAGTGACATTTGGGATGATGTGTGATGAAAAATTCAAGAATTTAACCATTTCTTCCAAAAAAGGCTTATCTCCCTGTTTCCAGCGCTTTTCTGACACTTGGGCTGACATGTGATGAAAAAGTCAGAAATCTTAATCAATGCTTCCAAAAAAGGCTTATCTCCCCGTTTCCAGCTGTTTAGTGACATTTGGGATGATGTGTGATGAAAAATTCAAGAATTTAACCTTTTCTTCCAAAAAAAGGCAGATCTCCCTGTTTCCAGCGCTTTTCTGACACTGGAACTGATATGTGATGAAAAAGTCAAAATGTTAACCATTGCTTCCAAAAAAGGCTTATCTCCCCGTTTCCAGCTGTTTAGTGACATTTGGGATGATGTGTGATGAAAAATTCAAGAATTTAACCATTTCTTCCAAAAAAGGCAGATCTCCCTGTTTCCAGCGCTTTTCTGACACTTGGGCTGATATGTGATGAAAAAGTCAGAAATCTTAATCAATGCTTCCAAAAAAGGCTTATCTCCCCGTTTTCAGCTGTTTAGTGACATTTGGGATGATGTGTGATGAAAAATTCAAGAATTTAACCTTTTCTTCCAATAAAAGGCAGATCTCCCTGTTTCCAGCGCTTTTCTGACACTTGGGCTGACATGTGATGAAAAAGTCAGAAATCTTAATCAATGCTTCCAAAAAAGGCTTATCTCCCCGTTTCCAGCTGTTTAGTGACATTTGGGATGATGTGTGATGAAAAATTCAAGAATTTAACCATTTCTTCCAAAAAAGGCTTATCTCCCTGTTTCCAGCGCTTTTCTGACACTTGGGCTGACATGTGATGAAAAAGTCAGAAATCTTAATCAATGCTTCCAAAAAAGGCTTATCTCCCCGTTTCCAGCTGTTTAGTGACATTTGGGATGATGTGTGATGAAAAATTCAAGAATTTAACCTTTTCTTCCAAAAAAGGCTTATCTCCCTGTTTCCAGCACTTTTCTGACACTGGAGCTGATATGTGATGAAAAAGTCAGAAATCTTAATCAATGCTTCCAAAAAAGGCTTATCTCCCCGTTTCCAGCTGTTTAGTGACATTTGGGATGATGTGTGATGAAAAATTCAAGAATTTAACCATTTCTTCCAAAAAAGGCTTATCTCCCCGTTTCCAGCTGTTTAGTGACATTTGGGATGATGTGTGATGAAAAATTCAAGAATTTAACCTTTTCTTCCAAAAAAAGGCAGATCTCCCTGTTTCCAGCGCTTTTCTGACACTGGAGCTGATATGTGATGAAAAAGTCAAAATGTTAACCATTGCTTCCAAAAAAGGCTTATCTCCCCATTTCCAGCTGTTTAGTGACATTTGGGATGATGTGTGATGAAAAATTCAAGAATTTAACCTTTTCTTCCAAAAAAAGGCAGATCTCCCTGTTTCCAGCGCTTTTCTGACACTTGGGCTGATATGTGATGAAAAAGTCAGAAATCTTAATCAATGCTTCCAAAAAAGGCTTATCTCCCCGTTTCCAGCTGTTTAGTGACATTTGGGATGATGTGTGATGAAAAATTCAAGAATTTAACCATTTCTTCCAAAAAAGGCTTATCTCCCTGTTTCCAGCGCTTTTCTGACACTTGGGCTGACATGTGATGAAAAAGTCAGAAATCTTAATCAATGCTTCCAAAAAAGGCTTATCTCCCCGTTTCCAGCTGTTTAGTGACATTTGGGATGATGTGTGATGAAAAATTCAAGAATTTAACCTTTTCTTCCAAAAAAAGGCAGATCTCCCTGTTTCCAGCGCTTTTCTGACACTTGGGCTGATATGTGATGAAAAAGTCAGAAATCTTAATCAATGCTTCCAAAAAAGGCTTATCTCCCCGTTTCCAGCTGTTTAGTGACATTTGGGATGATGTTTGATGAAAAATTCAAGAATTTAACCATTTCTTCCAAAAAAGGCTTATCTCCCTGTTTCCAGCGCTTTTCTGACACTTGGGCTGACATGTGATGAAAAAGTCAGAAATCTTAATCAATGCTTCCAAAAAAGGCTTATCTCCCCGTTTCCAGCTGTTTAGTGACATTTGGGATGATGTGTGATGAAAAATTCAAGAATTTAACCATTTCTTCCAAAAAAGGCTTATCTCCCTGTTTCCAGCGCTTTTCTGACACTTGGGCTGACATGTGACGAAAAAGTCAGAAATCTTAATCAATGCTTCCAAAAAAGGCTTATCTCCCCGTTTCCAGCTGTTTAGTGACATTTGGGATGATGTGTGATGAAAAATTCAAGAATTTAACCTTTTCTTCCAAAAAAAGGCAGATCTCCCTGTTTCCAGCGCTTTTCAGACACTGGAGCTGATATGTGATGAAAAAGTCAAAATGTTAACCATTGCTTCCAAAAAAGGCTTATCTCCCCATTTCCAGCTGTTTAGTGACATTTGGGATGATGTGTGATGAAGAATTCAAGAATTTAACCATTTCTTCCAAAAAAGGCTTATCTCCCTGTTTCCAGCGCTTTTCTGACACTTGGGCTGACATGTGATGAAAAAGTCAGAAATCTTAATCAATGCTTCCAAAAAAGGCTTATCTCCCCGTTTTCAGCTGTTTAGTGACATTTGGGATGATGTGTGATGAAAAATTCAAGAATTTAACCTTTTCTTCCAAAAAAAGGCAGATCTCCCTGTTTCCAGCACTTTTCTGACACTTGGGCTGATATGTGATGAAAAAGTCAGAAATCTTAATCAATGCTTCCAAAAAAGGCTTATCTCCCCGTTTCCAGCTGTTTAGTGACATTTGGGATGATGTGTGATGAAAAATTCAAGAATTTAACCATTTCTTCCAAAAAAGGCTTATCTCCCTGTTTCCAGCGCTTTTCTGACACTTGGGCTGACATGTGATGAAAAAGTCAGAAATCTTAATCAATGCTTCCAAAAAAGGCTTATCTCCCCGTTTCCAGCTGTTTAGTGACATTTGGGATGATGTGTGATGAAAAATTCAAGAATTTAACCTTTTCTTCCAAAAAAAGGCAGATCTCCCTGTTTCCAGCGCTTTTCTGACACTGGAGCTGATATGTGTTGAAAAAGTCAAAATGTTAACCATTGCTTCCAAAAAAGGCTTATCTCCCCATTTCCAGCTGTTTAGTGACATTTGGGATGATGTGTGATGAAAAATTCAAGAATTTAACCTTTTCTTCCAAAAAAAGGCAGATCTCCCTGTTTCCAGCGCTTTTCTGACACTTGGGCTGATATGTGATGAAAAAGTCAGAAATCTTAATCAATGCTTCCAAAAAAGGCTTATCTCCCCGTTTCCAGCTGTTTAGTGACATTTGGGATGATGTGTGATGAAAAATTCAAGAATTTAACCATTTCTTCCAAAAAAGGCTTATCTCCCTGTTTCCAGCGCTTTTCTGACACTTGGGCTGACATGTGATGAAAAAGTCAGAAATCTTAATCAATGCTTCCAAAAAAGGCTTATCTCCCCGTTTCCAGCTGTTTAGTGACATTTGGGATGATGTGTGATGAAGAATTCAAGAATTTAACCTTTTCTTCCAAAAAAAGGCAGATCTCCCTGTTTCCAGCGCTTTTCTGACACTTGGGCTGACATGTGATGAAAAAGTCAGAAATCTTAATCAATGCTTCCAAAAAAGGCTTATCTCCCCGTTTCCAGCTGTTTAGTGACATTTGGGATGATGTGTGATGAAAAATTCAAGAATTTAACCATTTCTTCCAAAAAAGGCTTATCTCCCTGTTTCCAGCGCTTTTCTGACACTTGGGCTGACATGTGATGAAAAAGTCAGAAATCTTAATCAATGCTTCCAAAAAAGGCTTATCTCCCCGTTTCCAGCTGTTTAGTGACATTTGGGATGATGTGTGATGAAAAATTCAAGAATTTAACCTTTTCTTCCAAAAAAAGGCAGATCTCCCTGTTTCCAGCGCTTTTCTGACACTGGAACTGATATGTGATGAAAAAGTCAAAATGTTAACCATTGCTTCCAAAAAAGGCTTATCTCCCCGTTTCCAGCTGTTTAGTGACATTTGGGATGATGTGTGATGAAAAATTCAAGAATTTAACCATTTCTTCCAAAAAAGGCTTATCTCCCTGTTTCCAGCGCTTTTCTGACACTTGGGCTGACATGTGATGAAAAAGTCAGAAATCTTAATCAATGCTTCCAAAAAAGGCTTATCTCCCCGTTTCCAGCTGTTTAGTGACATTTGGGATGATGTGTGATGAAAAATTCAAGAATTTTAACCTTTTTCTTCCAAAAAAAGGCAGATCTCCCTGTTTCCAGCGCTTTTCTGACACTTGGGCTGATATGTGATGAAAAAGTCAGAAATCTTAATCAATGCTTCCAAAAAAGGCTTATCTCCCCGTTTTCAGCTGTTTAGTGACATTTGGGATGATGTGTGATGAAAAATTCAAGAATTTAACCTTTTCTTCCAATAAAAGGCAGATCTCCCTGTTTCCCAGCGCTTTTCTGACACTTGGGCTGATATGTGATGAAAAAGTCAGAAAATCTTAATCAATGCTTCCAAAAAGGCTTATCTCCCCGTTTCCAGCTGTTTAGTGACATTTGGGATGATGTGTGATGAAAAATTCAAGAATTTAACCATTTCTTCCAAAAAAAGGCTTATCTCCCTGTTTCCAGCGCTTTTCTGACACTTGGGCTGACATGTGATGAAAAAGTCAGAAATCTTAATCAATGCTTCCAAAAAAGGCTTATCTCCCCGTTTCCAGCTGTTTAGTGACATTTGGGATGATGTGTGATGAAAAATTCAAGAATTTAACCTTTTCTTCCAAAAAAAGGGCAGATCTCCCTGTTTCCAGCGCTTTTCTGACACTGGAGCTGATATGTGATGAAAAAGTCAAAATGTTAACCATTGCTTCCAAAAAGGCTTATCTCCCCATTTCCAGCTGTTTAGTGACATTTGGGATGATGTGTGATGAAAAATTCAAGAATTTAACCTTTTCTTCCAAAAAAAGGCAGATCTCCCTGTTTCCAGCGCTTTTCTGACACTTGGGCTGATATGTGATGAAAAAGTCAGAAATCTTAATCAATGCTTCCAAAAAAGGCTTATCTCCCCGTTTTCAGCTGTTTAGTGACATTTGGGATGATGTGTGATGAAAAATTCAAGAATTTAACCTTTTCTTTCCAATAAAAGGCAGATCTCCCTGTTTCCAGCGCTTTTCTGACACTTGGGCTGACATGTGACGAAAAAGTCAGAAATCTTAATCAATGCTTCCAAAAAAAGGCTTATCTCCCCGTTTCCAGCTGTTTAGTGACATTTGGGATGATGTGTGATGAAAAATTCAAGAATTTAAACCATTTCTTCCAAAAAAGGCTTATCTCCCTGTTTCCAGCGCTTTTCTGACACTTGGGCTGACATGTGATGAAAAAGTCAGAAATCTTAATCAATGCTTCCAAAAAAGGCTTATCTCCCCGTTTCCAGCTGTTTAGTGACATTTGGGATGATGTGTGATGAAAAATTCAAGAATTTAACCTTTTCTTCCAAAAAAAGGCAGATCTCCCTGTTTCCAGCGCTTTTCTGACACTGGAACTGATATGTGATGAAAAAGTCAAAATGTTAACCATTGCTTCCAAAAAAGGCTTATCTCCCCGTTTCCAGCTGTTTAGTGACATTTGGGATGATGTGTGATGAAAAATTCAAGAATTTAACCATTTCTTCCAAAAAAGGCTTATCTCCCTGTTTCCAGCGCTTTTCTGACACTTGGGCTGACATGTGATGAAAAAGTCAGAAATCTTAATCAATGCTTCCAAAAAAGGCTTATCTCTCCGTTTCCAGCTGTTTAGTGACATTTGGGATGATGTGTGATGAAAAATTCAAGAATTTAACCTTTTCTTCCAAAAAAAGGCAGATCTCCCTGTTTCCAGCGCTTTTCTGACACTTGGGCTGATATGTGATGAAAAAGTCAGAAATCTTAATCAATGCTTCCAAAAAAGGCTTATCTCCCCGTTTTCAGCTGTTTAGTGACATTTGGGATGATGTGTGATGAAAAATTCAAGAATTTAACCTTTTCTTCCAATAAAAGGCAGATCTCCCTGTTTCCAGCGCTTTTCTGACACTTGGGCTGATATGTGATGAAAAAGTCAGAAATCTTAATCAATGCTTCCAAAAAAGGCTTATCTCCCCGTTTCCAGCTGTTTAGTGACATTTGGGATGATGTGTGATGAAAAATTCAAGAATTTAACCATTTCTTCCAAAAAAGGCTTATCTCCCTGTTTCCAGCGCTTTTCTGACACTTGGGCTGACATGTGATGAAAAAGTCAGAAATCTTAATCAATGCTTCCAAAAAAGGCTTATCTCCCCGTTTCCAGCTGTTTAGTGACATATGGGATGATGTGTGATGAAAAATTCAAGAATTTAACCATTTCTTCCAAAAAAGGCTTATCTCCCTGTTTCCAGCGCTTTTCTGACACTTGGGCTGACATGTGATGAAAAAGTCAGAAATCTTAATCAATGCTTCCAAAAAAGGCTTATCTCCCCGTTTCCAGCTGTTTAGTGACATTTGGGATGATGTGTGATGAAAAATTCAAGAATTTAACCTTTTCTTCCAAAAAAAGCAGATCTCCCTGTTTCCAGCGCTTTTCTGACACTGGAACTGATATGTGATGAAAAGTCAAAATGTTAACCATTGCTTCCAAAAAAGGCTTATCTCCCCGTTTCCAGCTGTTTAGTGACATTTGGGATGATGTGTGATGAAAAATTCAAGAATTTAACCATTTCTTCCAAAAAAGGCTTATCTCCCTGTTTCCAGCGCTTTTCTGACACTTGGGCTGGACATGTGATGAAAAAGTCAGAAATCTTAATCAATGCTTCCAAAAAAAGGCTTATCTCTCCGTTTCCAGCTGTTTAGTGACATTTGGGATGATGTGTGATGAAAAATTCAAGAATTTAACCTTTTCTTCCAAAAAAAGGCAGATCTCCCTGTTTCCAGCGCTTTTCTGACACTTGGGCTGATATGTGATGAAAAGTCAGAAATCTTAATCAATGCTTCCAAAAAAGGCTTATCTCCCCGTTTCAGCTGTTTAGTGACATTTGGGATGATGTGTGATGAAAAATTCAAGAATTTAACCTTTTCTTCCAATAAAAGGCAGATCTCCCTGTTTCCAGCGCTTTTCTGACACTTGGGCTGATATGTGATGAAAAAGTCAGAAATCTTAATCAATGCTTCCAAAAAAGGCTTATCTCCCCGTTTCCAGCTGTTTAGTGACATTTGGGATGATGTGTGATGAAAAATTCAAGAATTTAACCATTTCTTCCAAAAAAGGCTTATCTCCCTGTTTCCAGCGCTTTTCTGACACTTGGGCTGACATGTGATGAAAAAGTCAGAAATCTTAATCAATGCTTCCAAAAAAGGCTTATCTCCCCGTTTCCAGCTGTTTAGTGACATATGGATGATGTGTGATGAAAAATTCAAGAATTTAACCATTTCTTCCAAAAAAGGCTTATCTCCCTGTTTCCAGCGCTTTTCTGACACTTGGGCTGACATGTGATGAAAAAGTCAGAAATCTTAATCAATGCTTCCAAAAAAGGCTTATCTCCCCGTTTCCAGCTGTTTAGTGACATTTGGGATGATGTGTGATGAAAAATTCAAGAATTTAACCTTTTCTTCCAAAAAAAAGGCAGATCTCCCTGTTTCCAGCGCTTTTCTGACACTGGAACTGATATGTGATGAAAAAGTCAAAATGTTAACCATTGCTTCCAAAAAAGGCTTATCTCCCCGTTTCCAGCTGTTTAGTGACATTTGGGATGATGTGTGATGAAAAATTCATGAATTTTTCATCACACATCATCCCAAATGTCACTAAACAGCTGGAAACTGGGGAGATAAGCCTTTTTTGGAAGCAATGGTTAACATTTTGACTTTTTCATCACATATCAGTTCCAGTGTCAGAAAGCGCTGGAAACAGGGAGATCTGCCTTTTTTTGGAAGAAAAGGTTAAATTCTTGAATTTTTCATCACACATCATCCCAAATGTCACTAAACAGCTGGAAACGGGGAGATAAGCCTTTTTTGGAAGCATTGATTAAGATTTCTGACTTTTTCATCACATGTCAGCCCAAGTGTCAGAAAAGCGCTGGAAACAGGGAGATAAGCCTTTTTTGGAAGAAATGGTTAAATTCTTGAATTTTTCATCACACATCATCCCATATGTCACTAAACAGCTGGAAACGGGGAGATAAGCCTTTTTTGGAAGCATTGATTAAGATTTCTGACTTTTTCATCACATGTCAGCCCAAGTGTCAGAAAAGCGCTGGAAACAGGGAGATAAGCCTTTTTTGGAAGAAATGGTAAATTCTTGAATTTTCATCACACATCATCCCAAATGTCACTAAACAGCTGGAAACGGGGAGATAAGGCCTTTTTTGGAAGCATTGATTAAGATTTCTGACTTTTTCATCACATATCAGCCCAAGTGTCAGAAAAGCGCTGGAAACAGGGAGATCTGCCTTTTATTTGGAAGAAAAGGTTAAATTCTTGAATTTTTCATCACACATCATCCCAAATGTCACTAAACAGCTGAAAACGGGGAGATAAGCCTTTTTTGGAAGCATTGATTAAGATTTCTGACTTTTTCATCAC
This sequence comes from Limanda limanda, assembly GCF_963576545.1. NCBI lineage: Eukaryota > Metazoa > Chordata > Actinopteri > Pleuronectiformes > Pleuronectidae > Limanda > Limanda limanda. Next base: position 87,896 of record NW_026870565.1, read on the forward strand.
ATATCAGCCCAAGTGTCAGAAAAGCGCTGGAAACAGGGAGATCTGCCTTTTTTTGGAAGAAAAGGTTAAATTCTTGAATTTTTCATCACACATCATCCCAAATGTCACTAAACAGCTGGAAACGGAGAGATAAGCCTTTTTTGGAAGCATTGATTAAGATTTCTGACTTTTTCATCACATGTCAGCCCAAGTGTCAGAAAAGCGCTGGAAACAGGGAGATAAGCCTTTTTTGGAAGAAATGGTTAAATTCTTGAATTTTTCATCACACATCATCCCAAATGTCACTAAACAGCTGGAAACGGGGAGATAAGCCTTTTTTGGAAGCAATGGTTTAACATTTTGACTTTTTCATCACATATCAGTTCCAGTGTCAGAAAAGCGCTGGAAACAGGGAGATCTGCCTTTTTTTGGAAGAAAAGGTTAAATTCTTGAATTTTTCATCACACATCATCCCAAATGTCACTAAACAGCTGGAAACGGGGAGATAAGCCTTTTTGGAAGCATTGATTAAGATTTCTGACTTTTTCATCACATGTCAGCCCAAGTGTCAGAAAAGCGCTGGAAACAGGGAGATAAGCCTTTTTTGGAAGAAATGGTTAAATTCTTGAATTTTTTCATCACACATCATCCCATATGTCACTAAACAGCTGGAAACGGGGAGATAAGCCTTTTTTGGAAGCATTGATTAAGATTTTCTGACTTTTTCATCACATGTCAGCCCAAGTGTCAGAAAAGCGCTGGAAACAGGGAGATAAGCCTTTTTTGGAAGAAATGGTTAAATTCCTGAATTTTTCATCACACATCATCCCAAATGTCACTAAACAGCTGGAAACGGGGAGATAAGCCTTTTTGGAAGCATTGATTAAGATTTCTGACTTTTTCATCACATATCAGCCCAAGTGTCAGAAAAGCGCTGGAAACAGGGAGATCTGCCTTTATTGGAAGAAAAGGTTAAATTCTTGAATTTTCACACACATCATCCCAAATTCACTAAACAGCTGAAAACGGGGAGATAAGCCTTTTTTGGAAGCATTGATTAAGATTTCTGACTTTTTCATCACATATCAGCCCAAGTGTCAGAAAAGCGCTGGAAACAGGGAGATCTGCCTTTTTTTGGAAGAAAAGGTTAAATTCTTGAATTTTTCATCACACATCATCCCAAATGTCACTAAACAGCTGGAAACGGAGAGATAAGCCTTTTTTGGGAAGCATTGATTAAGATTTCTGACTTTTTCATCACATGTCAGCCCAAGTGTCAGAAAAGCGCTGGAAACAGGGAGATAAGCCTTTTTTGGAAGAAATGGTTAAATTCTTGAATTTTTCATCACACATCATCCCAAATGTCACTAAACAGCTGGAAACGGGGAGATAAGCCTTTTTTGGAAGCAATGGTTAACATTTTGACTTTTTCATCACATATCAGTTCCAGTGTCAGAAAAGCGCTGGAAACAGGGAGATCTGCCTTTTTTTGGAAGAAAAGGTTAAATTCTTGAATTTTCATCACACATCATCCCAAATGTCACTAAACAGCTGGAAACGGGGAGATAAGCCTTTTTTTGGAAGCATTGATTAAGATTTCTGACTTTTTCATCACATGTCAGCCCAAGTGTCAGAAAAGCGCTGGAAACAGGGAGATAAGCCTTTTTTGGAAGAAAATGGTTAAATTCTTGAATTTTTCATCACACATCATCCCAAATGTCACTAAACAGCTGGAAACGGGGAGATAAGCCTTTTTGGAAGCATTGATTAAGATTTCTGACTTTTTCGTCACATGTCAGCCCAAGTGTCAGAAAAGCGCTGGAAACAGGGAGATCTGCCTTTTATTGGAAGAAAAGTTAAATTCTTGAATTTTTCATCACACATCATCCAAAATGTCACTAAACAGCTGAAAACGGGGAGATAAGCCTTTTTTGGAAGCATTGATTAAGATTTCTGACTTTTTCATCACATATCAGCCCAAGTGTCAGAAAAGCGCTGGAAACAGGGAGATCTGCCTTTTTTTGGAAGAAAAGGTTAAATTCTTGAATTTTTTCATCACACATCATCCCAAATGTCACTAAACAGCTGGAAATGGGGAGATAAGCCTTTTTTGGAAGCAATGGTTAACATTTTGACTTTTTCATCACATATCAGCTCCAGTGTCAGAAAAGCGCTGGAAACAGGGAGATCTGCCTTTTTTTGGAAGAAAAGGTTAAATTCTTGAATTTTTCATCACACATCATCCCAAATGTCACTAAACAGCTGGAAACGGGGAGATAAGCCTTTTTTGGAAGCATTGATTAAGATTTCTGACTTTTTCATCACATGTCAGCCCAAGTGTCAGAAAAGCGCTGGAACAGGGAGATAAGCCTTTTTGGAAGAAATGGTTAAATTCTTGAATTTTTCATCACACATCATCCCAAATGTCACTAAACAGCTGGAAACGGGGAGATAAGCCTTTTTGGAAGCATTGATTAAGATTTCTGACTTTTTCATCACATATCAGCCCAAGTGTCAGAAAAGCGCTGGAAACAGGGAGATCTGCCTTTTATTGGAAGAAAAGGTTAAATTCTTGAATTTTTCATCACACATCATCCCAAATGTCACTAAACAGCTGAAAACGGGGAGATAAGCCTTTTTTGGAAGCATTGATTAAGATTTCTGACTTTTTCATCACATATCAGCCCAAGTGTCAGAAAAGCGCTGGAAACAGGGAGATCTGCCTTTTTTTGGAAGAAAAGGTTAAATTCTTGAATTTTTCATCACACATCATCCCAAATGTCACTAAACAGCTGGAAACGGGGAGATAAGCCTTTTTTGGAAGCATTGATTAAGATTTCTGACTTTTTCATCACATGTCAGCCCAAGTGTCAGAAAAGCGCTGGAAACAGGGAGATAAGCCTTTTTTGGAAGAAATGGTTAAATTCTTGAATTTTTCATCACACATCATCCCAAATGTCACTAAACAGCTGGAAACGGGGAGATAAGCCTTTTTTGGAAGCAATGGTTAACATTTTGACTTTTTCATCACATATCAGTTCCAGTGTCAGAAAAGCGCTGGAAACAGGGAGATCTGCCTTTTTTTGGAAGAAAAGGGTTAAATTCTTGAATTTTTCATCACACATCATCCCAAATGTCACTAAACAGCTGGAAACGGGGAGATAAGCCTTTTTTGGAAGCATTGATTAAGATTTCTGACTTTTTCATCACATGTCAGCCCAAGTGTCAGAAAAGCGCTGGAAACAGGGAGATAAGCCTTTTTTGGAAGAAATGGTTAAATTCTTGAATTTTTCATCACACATCATCCCAAATGTCACTAAACAGCTGGAAACGGGGAGATAAGCCTTTTTTGGAAGCATTGATTAAGATTTCTGACTTTTTCATCACATGTCAGCCCAAGTGTCAGAAAAGCGCTGGAAACAGGGAGATCTGCCTTTTTTTGGAAGAAAAGGTTAATTCTTGAATTCTTCATCACACATCATCCCAAATGTCACTAAACAGCTGGAAACGGGGAGATAAGCCTTTTTTGGAAGCATTGATTAAGATTTCTGACTTTTTCATCACATGTCAGCCCAAGTGTCAGAAAAGCGCTGGAAACAGGGAGATAAGCCTTTTTTGGAAGAAATGGTTAAATTCTTGAATTTTTCATCACACATCATCCCAAATGTCACTAAACAGCTGGAAACGGGGAGATAAGCCTTTTTGGAAGCATTGATTAAGATTTCTGACTTTTTCATCACATATCAGCCCAAGTGTCAGAAAAGCGCTGGAAACAGGGAGATCTGCCTTTTTTTGGAAGAAAAGGTTAAATTCTTGAATTTTCATCACACATCATCCCAAATGTCACTAAACAGCTGGAAATGGGGAGATAAGCCTTTTTTGGAAGCAATGGTTAACATTTTGACTTTTTCAACACATATCAGCTCCAGTGTCAGAAAAGCGCTGGAAACAGGGAGATCTGCTTTTTTTGGAAGAAAAGGTTAAATTCTTGAATTTTTCATCACACATCATCCCAAATGTCACTAAACAGCTGGAAACGGGGAGATAAGCCTTTTTTGGAAGCATTGATTAAGATTTCTGACTTTTTTCATCACATGTCAGCCCAAGTGTCAGAAAAGCGCTGGAAACAGGGAGATAAGCCTTTTTTGGAAGAAATGGTTAAATTCTTGAATTTTTCATCACACATCATCCCAAATGTCACTAAACAGCTGGAAACGGGGAGATAAGCCTTTTTTGGAAGCATTGATTAAGATTTCTGACTTTTTCATCACATATCAGCCCAAGTGTCAGAAAAGTGCTGGAAACAGGGAGATCTGCCTTTTTTTGGAAGAAAAGGTTAAATTCTTGAATTTTTCATCACACATCATCCCAAATGTCACTAAACAGCTGAAAACGGGGAGATAAGCCTTTTTTTGGAAGCATTGATTAAGATTTCTGACTTTTTCATCACATGTCAGCCCAAGTGTCAGAAAAGCGCTGGAAACAGGAGATAAGCCTTTTTTGGAAGAAATGGTTAAATTCTTGAATTCTTCATCACACATCATCCCAAATGTCACTAAACAGCTGGAAATGGGGAGATAAGCCTTTTTTGGAAGCAATGGTTAACATTTTGACTTTTTCATCACATATCAGCTCCAGTGTCTGAAAAGCGCTGGAAACAGGGAGATCTGCCTTTTTTTGGAAGAAAAGGTTAAATTCTTGAATTTTTCATCACACATCATCCCAAATGTCACTAAACAGCTGGAAACGGGGAGATAAGCCTTTTTTGGAAGCATTGATTAAGATTTCTGACTTTTTCGTCACATGTCAGCCCAAGTGTCAGAAAAGCGCTGGAAACAGGGAGATAGCCTTTTTTGGAAGAAATGGTTAAATTCTTGAATTTTTCATCACACATCATCCCAAATGTCACTAAACAGCTGGAAACGGGGAGATAAGCCTTTTTTGGAAGCATTGATTAAGATTTCTGACTTTTTCATCACATGTCAGCCCAAGTGTCAGAAAAGCGCTGGAAACAGGGAGATAAGCCTTTTTTGGAAGAAATGGTTAAATTCTTGAATTTTTCATCAAACATCATCCCAAATGTCACTAAACAGCTGGAAACGGGGAGATAAGCCTTTTTTGGAAGCATTGATTAAGATTTCTGACTTTTTCATCACATATCAGCCCAAGTGTCAGAAAAGCGCTGGAAACAGGGAGATCTGCCTTTTTTTGGAAGAAAAGGTTAAATTCTTGAATTTTTCATCACACATCATCCCAAATGTCACTAAACAGCTGGAAACGGGGAGATAAGCCTTTTTTGGAAGCATTGATTAAGATTTCTGACTTTTTCATCACATGTCAGCCCAAGTGTCAGAAAAGCGCTGGAAACAGGGAGATAAGCCTTTTTTGGAAGAAATGGTTAAATTCTTGAATTTTTCATCACACATCAATCCCAAATGTCACTAAACAGCTGGAAACGGGGAGATAAGCCTTTTTTGGAAGCATTGATTAAGATTTCTGACTTTTTCATCACATATCAGCCCAAGTGTCAGAAAAGCGCTGGAAACAGGGAGATCTGCCTTTTTTTGGAAGAAAAGGTTTAAATTCTTGAATTTTTCATCACACATCATCCCAAATGTCACTAACAGCTGGAAATGGGGAGATAAGCCTTTTTTGGAAGCAATGGTTAACATTTTGACTTTTTCATCACATATCAGCTCCAGTGTCAGAAAAGCGCTGGAAACAGGGAGATCTGCCTTTTTTTGGAAGAAAAGGTTAAATTCTTGAATTTTTCATCACACATCATCCCAAATGTCACTAAACAGCTGGAAACGGGGAGATAAGCCTTTTTTGGAAGAATGGTTAAATTCTTGAATTTTTCATCACACATCATCCCAAATGTCACTAAACAGCTGGAAACGGGGAGATAAGCCTTTTTTGGAAGCATTGATTAAGATTTCTGACTTTTTCATCACATATCAGCTCCAGTGTCAGAAAAGTGCTGGAAACAGGGAGATAAGCCTTTTTTGGAAGAAAAGGTTAAATTCTTGAATTTTTCATCACACATCATCCCCAAATGTCACTAAACAGCTGGAAACGGGGAGATAAGCCTTTTTTGGAAGCATTGATTAAGATTTCTGACTTTTTCATCACATGTCAGCCCAAGTGTCAGAAAAGCGCTGGAAACAGGGAGATAAGCCTTTTTTGGAAGAAATGGTTAAATTCTTGAATTTTTCATCACACATCATCCCAAATGTCACTAAACAGCTGGAAACGGGGAGATAAGCCTTTTTTGGGAAGCATTGATTAAGATTTCTGACTTTTTCATCACATGTCAGCCCAAGTGTCAGAAAAGCGCTGGAAACAGGGAGATCTGCCTTTTATTGGAAGAAAAGGTTAAATTCTTGAATTTTTCATCACACATCATCCCAAATGTCACTAAACAGCTGAAAACGGGGAGATAAGCCTTTTTTGGAAGCATTGATTAAGATTTCTGACTTTTTCATCACATATCAGCCCAAGTGTCAGAAAAGCGCTGGAAACAGGGAGATCTGCCTTTTTTGGAAGAAATGGTTAAATTCTTGAATTTTTCATCACACATCATCCCAAATGTCACTAAACAGCTGGAAACGGGGAGATAAGCCTTTTTTGGAAGCAATGGTTAACATTTTGACTTTTTCATCACATATCAGTTCCAGTGTCAGAAAAGCGCTGGAAACAGGGAGATCTGCCTTTTTTGGAAGAAAAGGTTAAATTCTTGAATTTTTCATCACACATCATCCCAAATGTCACTAAACAGCTGGAAACGGGGAGATAAGCCTTTTTTGGAAGCATTGATTAAGATTTCTGACTTTTTCATCACATGTCAGCCCAAGTGTCAGAAAAGCGCTGGAAACAGGGAGATAAGCCTTTTTTGGAAGAAATGGTTAAATTCTTGAATTTTTCATCACACATCATCCCAAATGTCACTAAACAGCTGGAAACGGGGAGATAAGCCTTTTTTGGAAGCATTGATTAAGATTTCTGACTTTTTCATCACATGTCAGCCCAAGTGTCAGAAAAGCGCTGGAAACAGGGAGATCTGCCTTTTTTTGGAAGAAAAGGTTAAATTCTTGAATTCTTCATCACACATCATCCCAAATGTCACTAAACAGCTGGAAACGGGGAGATAAGCCTTTTTTGGAAGCATTGATTAAGATTTCTGACTTTTTCATCACATGTCAGCCCAAGTGTCAGAAAAGCGCTGGAAACAGGGAGATAAGCCTTTTTTGGAAGAAATGGTTAAATTCTTGAATTTTTCATCACACATCATCCCAAATGTCACTAAACAGCTGGAAACGGGGAGATAAGCCTTTTTGGAAGCATTGATTAAGATTTCTGACTTTTTCATCACATATCAGCCCAAGTGTCAGAAAAGCGCTGGAAACAGGGAGATCTGCCTTTTTTGGAAGAAAAGGTTAAATTCTTGAATTTTTCATCACACATCATCCCAAATGTCACTAAACAGCTGGAAATGGGGAGATAAGCCTTTTTTGGAAGCAATGGTTAACATTTTGACTTTTTCAACACATATCAGCTCCAGTGTCAGAAAAGCGCTGGAAACAGGGAGATCTGCCTTTTTTTTGGAAGAAAAGGTTAAATTCTTGAATTTTCATCACACATCATCCCAAATGTCACTAAACAGCTGGAAACGGGGAGATAAGCCTTTTTTGGAAGCATTGATTAAGATTTCTGACTTTTTCATCACATGTCAGCCCAAGTGTCAGAAAAGCGCTGGAAACAGGGAGATAAGCCTTTTTTGGGAAGAAATGGTTAAATTCTTGAATTTTTCATCACACATCATCCCAAATGTCACTAAACAGCTGGAAACGGGGAGATAAGCCTTTTTTGGAAGCATTGATTAAGATTTCTGACTTTTTCATCACATATCAGCCAAGTGTCAGAAAAGTGCTGGAAACAGGGAGATCTGCCTTTTTTTGGAAGAAAAGGTTAAATTCTTGAATTTTTCATCACACATCATCCCAAATGTCACTAAACAGCTGAAAACGGGGAGATAAGCCTTTTTTGGAAGCATTGATTAAGATTTCTGACTTTTTCATCACATGTCAGCCCAAGTGTCAGAAAAGCGCTGGAAACAGGGAGATAAGCCTTTTTTGGAAGAAATGGTTAAATTCTTGAATTCTTCATCACACATCATCCCAAATGTCACTAAACAGCTGGAAATGGGGAGATAAGCCTTTTTTGGAAGCAATGGTTAACATTTTGACTTTTTCATCACATATCAGCTCCAGTGTCAGAAAAGCGCTGGAAACAGGGAGATCTGCCTTTTTTTGGAAGAAAAGGTTAAATTCTTGAATTTTTCATCACACATCATCCCAAATGTCACTAAACAGCTGGAAACGGGGAGATAAGCCTTTTTTGGAAGCATTGATTAAGATTTCTGACTTTTTCGTCACATGTCAGCCCAAGTGTCAGAAAGCGCTGGAAACAGGGAGATAAGCCTTTTTTGGAAGAAATGGTTAAATTTCTTGAATTTTTCATCACACATCATCCCAAATGTCACTAAACAGCTGGAAACGGGGAGATAAGCCTTTTTTGGAAGCATTGATTAAGATTTCTGACTTTTTCATCACATGTCAGCCCAAGTGTCAGAAAAGCGCTGGAAACAGGGAGATAAGCCTTTTTTGGAAGAAATGGTTAAATTCTTGAATTTTTCATCACACATCATCCCAAATGTCACTAAACAGCTGGAAACGGGGAGATAAAGCCTTTTTTGGAAGCATTGATTAAGATTTCTGACTTTTTCATCACATATCAGCCCAAGTGTCAGAAAAGCGCTGGAAACAGGGAGATCTGCCTTTTATTGGAAGAAAAGGTTAAATTCTTGAATTTTTCATCACACATCATCCCAAATGTCACTTAACAGCTGAAAACGGGGAGATAAGCCTTTTTTGGAAGCATTGATTAAGATTTCTGACTTTTTCATCACATATCAGCCCAAGTGTCAGAAAAGCGCTGGAAACAGGAGATCTGCCTTTTTTTGGAAGAAAAGGTTAAATTCTTGAATTTTTCATCACACATCATCCCAAATGTCACTAAACAGCTGGAAATGGGGAGATAAGCCTTTTTTGGAAGCAATGGTTAACATTTTGACTTTTCATCACATATCAGCTCCAGTGTCAGAAAAGCGCTGGAAACAGGGAGATCTGCCTTTTTTTTGGAAGAAAAGGTTAAATTCTTGAATTTTTCATCACACATCATCCCAAATGTCACTAAACAGCTGGAAACGGGGGAGATAAGCCTTTTTGGAAGCATTGATTAAGATTTCTGACTTTTTCATCACATGTCAGCCCAAGTGTCAGAAAAGCGCTGGAAACAGGGAGATAAGCCTTTTTTGGAAGAAATGGTTAAATTCTTGAATTTTTCATCACACATCATCCCAAATGTCACTAAACAGCTGGAAACGGGGAGATAAGCCTTTTTTGGAAGCAATGGTTAACATTTTGACTTTTTCATCACATATCAGTTCCAGTGTCAGAAAAGCGCTGGAAACAGGGAGATCTGCCTTTTTTTGGAAGAAAAGGTTAAATTCTTGAATTTTTCATCACACATCATCCCAAATGTCACTAAACAGCTGGAAACGGGGAGATAAGCCTTTTTTGGAAGCATTGATTAAGATTTCTGACTTTTTCATCACATGTCAGCCCAAGTGTCAGAAAAGCGCTGGAAACAGGGAGATCTGCCTTTTTTTGGAAGAAAAGGTTAAATTCTTGAATTTTTCATCACACATCATCCCAAATGTCACTAAACAGCTGGAAATGGGGAGATAAGCCTTTTTTGGAAGCAATGGTTAACATTTTGACTTTTTCAACACATATCAGCTCCAGTGTCAGAAAAGCGCTGGAAACAGGGAGATCTGCCTTTTTTGGAAGAAAAGGTTAAATTCTTGAATTTTTCATCACACATCATCCCAAATGTCACTAAACAGCTGGAAACGGGGAGATAAGCCTTTTTTGGAAGAAATGGTTAAATTCTTGAATTTTTCATCACACATCATCCCAAATGTCACTAAACAGCTGGAAACGGGGAGATAAGCCTTTTTTGGAAGCATTGATTAAGATTTCTGACTTTTTCATCACATATCAGCCCAAGTGTCAGAAAAGCGCTGGAAACAGGGAGATCTGCCTTTTTTTGGAAGAAAAGGTTAAATTCTTGAATTTTTCATCACACATCATCCCAAATGTCACTAAACAGCTGGAAACGGGAGATAAGCCTTTTTTGGAAGAAATGGTTAAATTCTTGAATTTTTTCATCACACATCATCCCAAATGTCACTAAACAGCTGGGAAATGGGGAGATAAGCCTTTTTTGGAAGCAATGGTTAACATTTTGACTTTTCATCACATATCAGCTCCAGTGTCAGAAAAGCGCTGGAAAAGGGAGATCTGCCTTTTTTTGGAAGAAAAGGTTAAATTCTTGATTTTTTCATCACACATCATCCCAAATGTCACTAAACAGCTGGAAACGGGGAGATAAGCCTTTTTTGGAAGCATTGATTAAGATTTCTGACTTTTTCATCACATGTCAGCCCAAGTGTCAGAAAAGCGCTGGAAACAGGGAGATAAGCCTTTTTTGGAAGAAATGGTTAAATTCTTGAATTTTTCATCACACATCATCCCAAATGTCACTAACAGCTGGAAACGGGGAGATAAGCCTTTTTTGGAAGCATTGATTAAGATTTCTGACTTTTTCATCACATGTCAGCCAAGTGTCAGAAAAGCGCTGGAAACAGGGAGATAAGCCTTTTTTGGAAGAAATGGTTAAATTCTTGAATTTTTCATCACACATCATCCCAAATGTCACTAAACAGCTGGAAACGGGGAGATAAGCCTTTTTTGGAAGCAATGGTTAACATTTTGACTTTTTTATCACATATCAGTTCCAGTGTCAGAAAAGCGCTGGAAACAGGGAGATCTCACTTTTTTTGGAAGAAAAGGTTAAATTCTTGAATTTTTCATCACACATCATCCCAAATGTCACTAAACAGCTGGAAACGGGGAGATAAGCCTTTTTTGGAAGCATTGATTAAGATTTCTGACTTTTTCATCACATGTCAGCCCAAGTGTCAGAAAAGCGCTGGAAACAGGGAGATAAGCCTTTTTTGGAAGAAATGGTTAAATTCTTGAATTTTTCATCACACATCATCCCAAATGTCACTAAACAGCTGGAAACGGGGAGATAAGCCTTTTTTGGAAGCATTGATTAAGATTTCTGACTTTTTCATCACATTTCAGCCCAAGTGTCAGAAAAGCGCTGGAAACAGGGAGATCTGCCTTTTTTTGAAGAAAAGGTTAAATTCTTGAATTTTTCATCACACATCATCCCAATGTCACTAAACAGCTGGAAACGGGGAGATAAGCCTTTTTGGAAGCATTGATTAAGATTTCTGACTTTTTCATCACATATCAGCCCAAGTGTCAGAAAAGCGCTGGAAACAGGGAGATCTGCCTTTTTTTTGGAAGAAAAGGTTAAATTCTTGAATTTTTCATCACACATCATCCAAATGTCACTAAACAGCTGAAATGGGGAGATAAGCCTTTTTTGGAAGCATTGATTAAGATTTCTGACTTTTTCATCACATGTCAGCCCAAGTGTCAGAAAAGCGCTGGAAACAGGGAGATAAGCCTTTTTTGGAAGAAATGGTTAAATTCCTTGAATTTTTCATCACACATCATCCCAAATGTCACTAAACAGCTGGAAACGGGGAGATTAAGCCTTTTTTGGAAGCATTGATTAAGATTTCTGACTTTTTCATCACATATCAGCCCAAGTGTCAGAAAAGCGCTGAAACAGGGAGATCTGCCTTTTTTTGAAGAAAAGGTTAAATTCTTGAATTTTTCATCACACATCATCCCAAATGTCACTAAACAGCTGGAAATGGGGAGATAAGCCTTTTTTTGGAAGCAATGGTTAACATTTTGACTTTTTCATCACATATCAGCTCCAGTGTCAGAAAAGCGCTGGAAACAGGGAGATCTGCCTTTTTTTGGAAGAAAAGGTTAAATTCTTGAATTTTTTCATCACACATCATCCCAAATGTCACTAAACAGCTGGAAACGGGGAGATAAGCCTTTTTTGGAAGCATTGATTAAGATTTCTGACTTTTTCATCACTGTCAGCCCAAGTGTCAGAAAGCGCTGGAAACAGGGAGATAAGCCTTTTTTGGAAGAAATGGTTAAATTCTTGAATTTTTCATCACACATCATCCCAAATGTCACTAAACAGCTGGAAACGGGGAGATAAGCCTTTTTTGGAAGCAATGGTTAACATTTTGACTTTTTCATCACATATCAGTTCCAGTGTCAGAAAAGCGCTGGAAACAGGGAGATCTGCCTTTTTTTGGAAGAAAAGGTTAAATTCTTGAATTTTTTCATCACACATCATCCCAAATGTCACTAAACAGCTGGAAACGGGGAGATAAGCCTTTTTTGGAAGCATTGATTAAGATTTCTGACTTTTTCATCACATGTCAGCCCAAGTGTCAGAAAAGCGCTGGAAACAGGGAGATAAGCCTTTTTTGGAAGAAATGGTTAAATTCTTGAATTTTTCATCACACATCATCCAAATGTCACTAAACAGCTGGAAACGGGGAGATAAGCCTTTTTTGGAAGCATTGATTAAGATTTCTGACTTTTTCATCACATATCAGCCCAAGTGTCAGAAAAGCGCTGGAAACAGGAGATCTGCCTTTTTTTGGAAGAAAAGGTTAAATTCTTGAATTTTTCATCACACATCATCCCAAATGTCACTAAACAGCTGGAAACGGGGAGATAAGCCTTTTTTGGAAGCATTGATTAAGATTTTCTGACTTTTTCATCACATGTCAGCCCAAGTGTCAGAAAAGCGCTGGAAACAGGGAGATAAGCCTTTTTTTGGAAGAAATGGTTAAATTCTTGAATTTTTCATCACATCATCCCAAATGTCACTAAACAGCTGGAAACGGGGAGATAAGACTTTTTTGGAAGCAATGGTTAACATTTTGACTTTTTCATCACATATCAGTTCCAGTGTCAGAAAAGCGCTGGAAACAGGGAGATCTGCCTTTTTTTGGAAGAAAAGGTTAAATTCTTGAATTTTTCATCACACATCATCCCAAATGTCACTAAACAGCTGGAAACGGGGAGATAAGCCTTTTTTGGAAGCATTGATTAAGATTTCTGACTTTTTCATCACATGTCAGCCCAAGTGTCAGAAAAGCGCTGGAAACAGGGAGATAAGCCTTTTTTGGAAGAAATGGTTAAATTCTTGAATTTCATCACACATCATCCCATATGTCACTAAACAGCTGGAAACGGGGAGATAAGCCTTTTTTGGAAGCATTGATTAAGATTTCTGACTTTTTCATCACATGTCAGCCCAAGTGTCAGAAAAGCGCTGGAAACAGGGAGATAAGCCTTTTTGGAAGAAATGGTTAAATTCTTGAATTTTTCATCACACATCATCCCAAATGTCACTAAACAGCTGGAAACGGGGAGATAAGCCTTTTTTGGAAGCATTGATTAAGATTTCTGACTTTTTCATCACATATCAGCCCAAGTGTCAGAAAAGCGCTGGAAACAGGGAGATCTGCCTTTTATTGAAGAAAAGGTTAAATTCTTGAATTTTTCATCACACATCATCCCAAATGTCACTAAACAGCTGAAAACGGGGAGATAAGCCTTTTTTGGAAGCATTGATTAAGATTTCTGACTTTTTCATCACATATCAGCCCAAGTGTCAGAAAAGCGCTGGAAACAGGGAGATCTGCCTTTTTTGGAAGAAAAGGTTAAATTCTTGAATTTTCATCACACATCATCCAAATGTCACTAAACAGCTGGAAATGGGGAGATAAGCCTTTTTTGGAAGCAATGGTTAACATTTTGACTTTTTCATCACATATCAGCTCCAGTGTCAGAAAAGCGCTGGAAACAGGGAGATCTGCCTTTTTTTGGGAAGAAAAGGTTAAAATTCTTGAATTTTTCATCACACATCATCCCAAATGTCACTAAAACAGCTGGAAACGGGGAGATAAGCCTTTTTTGGAAGCATTGATTAAGATTTCTGACTTTTTCATCACATGTCAGCCCAAGTGTCAGAAAAGCGCTGGAAACAGGGAGATAAGCCTTTTTTGGAAGAAATGGTTAAATTCTTGAATTTTTTCATCACACATCATCCCAAATGTCACTAAACAGCTGGAAACGGGGAGATAAGCCTTTTTTGGAAGCAATGGTTAACATTTTGACTTTTTCATCACATATCAGTTCAGTGTCAGAAAAGCGCTGGAAACAGGGAGATCTGCCTTTTTTTGGAAGAAAAGGTTAAATTCTTGAATTTTTCATCACACATCATCCCAAATGTCACTAAACAGCTGGAAACGGGGAGATAAGCCTTTTTTGGAAGCATTGATTAAGATTTCTGACTTTTTCATCACATGTCAGCCCAAGTGTCAGAAAAGCGCTGGAAACAGGGAGATAAGCCTTTTTTGGAAGAAATGGTTAAATTCTTGAATTTTTTCATCACACATCATCCCAAATGTCACTAAACAGCTGGAAACGGGGAGATAAGCCTTTTTGGAAGCATTGATTAAGATTTCTGACTTTTTCATCACATGTCAGCCCAAGTGTCAGAAAAGCGCTGGAAACAGGGAGATCTGCCTTTTTTTGGAAGAAAAGGTTAAATTCTTGAATTCTTCATCACACATCATCCCAAATGTCACTAAACAGCTGAAACGGGGAGATAAGCCTTTTTTGGAAGCATTGATTAAGATTTCTGACTTTTTTCATCACATGTCAGCCCAAGTGTCAGAAAAGCGCTGGAAACAGGGAGATAAGCCTTTTTTGGAAGAAATGGTTAAATTCTTGAATTTTTCATCACACATCATCCCAAATGTCACTAAACAGCTGGAAACGGGGAGATAAGCCTTTTTTGGAAGCATTGATTAAGATTTCTGACTTTTTCATCACATATCAGCCCAAGTGTCAGAAAAGCGCTGGAAACAGGGAGATCTGCCTTTTTTTGGAAGAAAAGGTTAAATTCTTGAATTTTTCATCACACATCATCCCAAATGTCACTAAACAGCTGGAAATGGGAGATAAGCCTTTTTTTGGAAGCAATGGTTAACATTTTGACTTTTTCAACACATATCAGCTCCAGTGTCAGAAAAGCGCTGGAAACAGGGAGATCTGCCTTTTTTGGAAGAAAAGGTTAAATTCTTGAATTTTTCATCACACATCATCCAAATGTCACTAAACAGCTGGAAACGGGGAGATAAGCCTTTTTTGGAAGAAATGGTTAAATTCTTGAATTTTTCATCACACATCATCCCAAATGTCACTAAACAGCTTGGAAACTGGGGAGATAAGCCTTTTTTGGAAGCATTGATTAAGATTTTCTGACTTTTTCATCACATGTCAGCCCAAGTGTCAGAAAAGCGCTGGAAACAGGGAGATAAGCCTTTTTTGGAAGAAATGGTTAAATTCTTTAATTTTTCATCAAACATCATCCCAAATGTCACTAATCAGCTGGAAACGAGGAGATAAGCCTTTTTTTGGAAGCAATGGTTAACATTTTGACTTTTTTCATCACATATCAGCTCCAGTGTCAGAAAAGCGCTGGAAACAGGGAGATCTGCCTTTTTTTGGAAGAAAAGGTTAAATTCTTGAATTTTTCCATCACACATCATCCCAAATGTCACTAAACAGCTGGAAACGGGGAGATAAGCCTTTTTTGAAGCATTGATTAAGATTTCTGACTTTTTCATCACATGTCAGCCCAAGTGTCAGAAAAGCGCTGGAAACAGGGAGATAAGCCTTTTTTGGAAGAAATGGTTAAATTCTTGAATTTTTCATCACACATCATCCCAAATGTCACTAAACAGCTGGAAACGGGGAGATAAGCCTTTTTTGGAAGCATTGATTAAGATTTCTGACTTTTTCATCACATATCAGCCCAAGTGTCAGAAAAGCGCTGGAAACAGGGAGATCTGCCTTTTTTTGGAAGAAAAGGTTAAATTCTTGAATTTTTCATCACACATCATCCCAAATGTCACTAAACAGCTGAAAACGGGGAGATAAGCCTTTTTTGGAAGCATTGATTAAGATTTCTGACTTTTTCATCACATGTCAGCCCAAGTGTCAGAAAAGCGCTGGAAACAGGGAGATAAGCCTTTTTTGGAAGAAATGGTTAAATTCTTGAATTCTTCATCACACATCATCCCAAATGTCACTAAACAGCTGGAAATGGGGAGATAAGCCTTTTTTGGAAGCAATGGTTAACATTTTGACTTTTTCATCACATATCAGCTCCAGTGTCAGAAAAGCGCTGGAAACAGGGAGATCTGCCTTTTTTGGAAGAAAAGGTTAAATTCTTGAATTTTTCATCACACATCATCCCAAATGTCACTAAACAGCTGGAAACGGGGAGATAAGCCTTTTTTGGAAGCATTGATTAAGATTTCTGACTTTTTCGTCACATGTCAGCCCAAGTGTCAGAAAAGCGCTGGAAACAGGGAGATAAGCCTTTTTTGGAAGAAATGGTTAAATTCTTGAATTTTTCATCATACATCATCCAAATGTCACTAAACAGCTGGAAACGGGGAGATAAGCCTTTTTTGGAAGCATTGATTAAGATTTCTGACTTTTTCATCACATGTCAGCCCAAGTGTCCAGAAAAGCGCTGGAAACCAGG